>NW_027591382.1:0-92358 GCF_964213995.1 Mustelus asterias | reverse complement strand
GGACAATTAGGGATTGGCAATAAATGCAACAGTTAGATTAAATAAAAAGGAATTCCACACGAGCATCCTCCCACTCTTTTACCTCCTCCTACCTTAGCTTTGGAGGTCAAAGAATTCCAGAAGGAACTCTGGGTTCGAGTCCTACGCTCGGTCTGGATGGCCAAGGGAGCACGTTCATCATGCGGCGAAACAGGTCAAATTGTAAATCCTTCCAATACGCACCACTGGCTGGCGGGAAGAGCGGGAGAGATTCCTGCTCAGCCACGGGATGGAAAGAAACTTGGAACCTCCGCCGTCATCATCCATAGATCCAGATTACAAGTTGCCAGAGCAACTCCGACTGCTTGGTGATCTGGATAGTGTTTGATCTTTCGGATTCTGGGAGGAAACTGGAGCACCCGGAGGGAGCCCATGCAGACATGGGGAGAAGGTGCAGACTCCACACAGACAGCGACCCAAGCCGGGAATCGAAGCCGGGTCCCTGGTGCTGTGAGGCAGCAGCGCTAACCACTGCGGAAGAGGGAGGGGCACGTTACCACAGCAACATCTGAAAATAATTAAATTGACAGTTTTCTTTTTCTCAGATTGGATTCAGATAAAATCAGTCTCGGAGAGAAACATGGCGCCATCCAGTCTCGCTAAATATTAATGAATTTGATTGCCGTCTCACCTTGACGAGGATCTTGCCCTTCAGGCTGTCCGGTGAAGGAAGTTGAACAATGTCATCAACATGCACTGAAGACACATCAAGTTTATCGCCGAGGATCTCACACAGGCACTGAGCCATCTTCTTCTGCTGGGGTACACTGCAGTGGTTTTCAATGGACAGGATGACTGGATATCTGCAATTCAGATTCAAAACACACATTCAACACAAACTGTTCAAACATGGCTGGGATTTTCCTGCCCCGTCCACTGGCCGGATCTTCCAGTCCCGCTGATGTCAATGGATGTTTGGCTGGCGATTCGCTTCCACTGCACCAGGATTGCAAATCCCGGCCAGTGTCACTCAGATATATCTGATATCACATTGACACTGTTGGGGCTCCTCTTCTAAGCATGGGGCTGAGCACCATTGCTGAGGCAGTGTAGAGGGAGCTTGACTCTGTATCTAACCCCGTGCTGTACCTGTCCTGGGAGTGTTTGATTGGGGACAGTGTAGAGGGAGCTTGACTCTGTATCTAACCCCGTGCTGTACCTGTCCTGGGAGTGTTTGATTGGGGACAGTGTAGAGGGAGCTTTACTCTGTATCTAACCCCATGCTGTACCTGTCCTGGGAGTGTTTGATGGGGACAGTGTAGAGGGAGCTTGACTCTGTGTCTAACCCTGTGCTGTACCTGTCCTGGGAGTGTTTGATGGGGACAGTGTAGAGGGAGCTTAACTCTGTGTCTAACCCTGTGCTGTACCTGTCCTGGGAGTGTTTGATGGGGGACAGTGTAGAGGGAGCTTTACTCTGTATCTAACCCCGTGCTGTACCTGTCCTGGGAGTGTTTGATGGGGACAGTGTAGAGGGAGCTTTACTCTGTATCTAACCCCGTGCTGTACCTGTCCTGGGAGTGTTTGATGGGGGACAGTGTCGAGGGAGCTTTACTCTGTATCTAACCCCATGCTGTACTTGTCCTGGGTGTGTTTGATGGGGACAGTGTGGAGGGAGCTTTACTCTGTATGTAACCCCATGCTGTATCTATTTTGGGAGTGTTGAAGCTACAGTGTAGAGGGAGATTTACACTGCATCTAACCCCATACTGTACATGTCTGGGAAAGTTTAATGGGGACCGTATAGAGGGAGCTTTACTCTGTGCTGTGCCTGTCTTGGGAGAGTTTGATGGAGCCAGTGTAACTTCATTGCAGTGTTAATGCAAGCCTACATGTGACTAATAAATAAACTTTAACTCTAGAGGGAGCTTTACTCGGTATCTGACCCAATGCTAGATCTGCTTTGGGAGTGTTTGATGGGGACAGTGTAGTGGGAGCTTTACTCATTAATCTAACACATGCTGTACTTGTCCTGGGAGTGTTTGATGGGGACAGTGTAGTGGGAGCTTTACTCTGTATCTAACCCCGTGCTGTATCTGTCATGGGAGTGTTTGATGGGGACAATGTAGAGGAAGTTTTACTCTGCATCTACATGGGCATTGTACCTGACTTGGGAGTGTTTCATGGGGACAGTGTAACTTCATTGCAGTGTTAATGTAAGCCTACTTGTGACTAATAAATAGAGGGAGCATTACTCTGTTATCTAACTCCGTGCTGAAACGGTCCTGGGAGTGTAGAGGGAAATTCACTCTATTTCCTCCCCATCCAGTTGCTGTGTTGGGAGTGTAGATGGGACAGTGTTGAGTTGCTGTGTTGGGAGTGTTGATGGGACAGTGTTGAGCTGCTGTGTTGGGAGTGTTGATGGGACAGTGTTGAGTTGCTGTGTTGGGAGTGTAGATGGGACAGTGTTGAGTTGCTGTGTTGGGAGTGTAGATGGGACAGTGTTGAGTTGCTGTGTTGGGAGTGTAGATGGGACAGTGTTGAGTTGCTGTGTTGGGAGTGTAGATGGGACAGTGTTGAGTTGCTGTGTTGGGAGTGTTGATGGGACAGTGTTGAGTTGCTGCGTTGGGAGTGTAGATGGGACAGTGTTGAGTTGCTGCGTTGGGAGTGTAGATGGGACAGTGTTGAGTTGCTGTGTTGGGAGTGTTGATGGGACAGTGTTGAGTTGCTGTGTTGGGAGTGTAGATGGGACAGTGTTGAGTTGCTGTGTTGGGAGTGTAGATGGGACAGTGTTGAGTTGCTGCGTTGGGAGTGTTGATGGGACAGTGTTGAGTTGCTGTGTTGGGAGTGTTGATGGGACAGTGTTGAGTTGCTGCGTTGGGAGTGTTGATGGGACAGTGTTGAGTTGCTGTGTTGGGAGTGTTGATGGGACAGTGTTGAGTTGCTGTGTTGGGAGTGTAGATGGGACAGTGTTGAGTTGCTGCGTTGGGAGTGTAGATGGGACAGTGTTGAGTTGCTGCGTTGGGAGTGTAGATGGGACAGTGTTGAGTTGCTGCGTTGGGAGTGTAGATGGGACAGTGTTGAGTTGCTGTGTTGGGAGTGTAGATGGGACAGTGTTGAGTTGCTGCGTTGGGAGTGTAGATGGGACAGTGTTGAGTTGCTGTGTTGGGAGTGTAGATGGGACAGTGTTGAGTTGCTGCGTTGGGAGTGTAGATGGGACAGTGTTGAGTTGCTGCGTTGGGAGTGTAGATGGGACAGTGTTGAGTTGCTGCGTTGGGAGTGTAGATGGGACAGTGTTGAGTTGCTGCGTTGGGAGTGTAGATGGGACAGTGTTGAGTTGCTGCGTTGGGAGTGTAGATGGGACAGTGTTGAGTTGCTGCGTTGGGAGTGTAGATGGGACAGTGTTGAGTTGCTGCGTTGGGAGTGTAGATGGGACAGTGTTGATTTGCTGCGTTGGGAGTGTAGATGGGACAGTGTTGAGTTGCTGTGTTGGGAGTGTTGATGGGACAGTGTTGAGTTGCTGTGTTGGGAGTGTAGATGGGACAGTGTTGAGTTGCTGCGTTGGGAGTGTAGATGGGACAGTGTTGAGTTGCTGCGTTGGGAGTGTAGATGGGACAGTGTTGAGTTGCTGCGTTGGGAGTGTAGATGGGACAGTGTTGAGTTGCTGTGTTGGGAGTGTAGATGGGACAGTGTTGAGTTGCTGTGTTGGGAGTGTAGATGGGACAGTGTTGAGTTGCTGCGTTGGGAGTGTAGATGGGACAGTGTTGAGTTGCTGCGTTGGGAGTGTTGATGGGACAGTGTTGAGTTGCTGCGTTGGGAGTGTTGATGGGTCACATGCCTTTGTGAGGCAGAAATATTGCTTGCCATCTGTGTTATAAGTGAGCTTGCTGCCTCTTTTCATTCGCTTGCTGCCATGAAAATGGATCAGAATCCCGGTACTCACTCGGACTTTGCAAAGGCGTACTTGTTGATAGTTTCAATCACATCTCGGAAGAGGATTTTGGAGGTGAGTGTGTATCCATGGTGAACAATGGGTTCTCCATCGGGTCCGTCCCAACAGTCAACTGCAAGACAATGTCAGCACTCATGAAAGGCAGAAATATTGGCCATTGGTTACAGTGGCCGCCATTGGTGTTGTTCTGATTGGTCTCATCTCTTATCTTCCAGATCTGGGGGGCCCATGGTAAATTCCCAGTTGCCAATCCCTTTCTCCTGTTGATTCCTGTGAGGCGTGTTGCTTTGCATCGTGTTTCGCTGCCCCCCTCCAGCCCCCTCACTCGGGGTATCTGCCACAGGCCTCAGGTTGTCCTTGGACACTCCATAGCTTGTTTGGTCATTTACACATTCTGATCTCTTAATGGACACTAATAGCACCATTCTCAGCCTTTATCACCACCATTCACATTCCCTTTGTCCTTTTGTCTATGACACCTTGCTCAATTATACCCTTCCCCTGCCCAGCCTTCCAGTATTATTCCTGCTGGATTTTTATACTGGCTGCTGGAATCTGAAACCAAAAGAGAAAATGCTGGAAAATCTCAAGCAGGTCTGGCAGTATCTGTCAGGAAAGAAAAGACCTGACGTTTCAAGTTCAGGTGACCCTTTGTCAGCTCTTTTCTCTCCTTACAGATGCTGCCAGACCTGCTGAGATTTTCCAGCATTTTCTCTTTTGTTTCCATCTTGGCCATCTTGGAGGTCCCCCAGCACCTAGAGTACCAATGGAAAATCTCGCCAACAACATGCAAAAAAGTTATTCTCGGAATCCTTTTTCCTGGAAAATCCTGCAAAAGAAGCCCAAAATATAACACAGTTCCCACCAGTTCAGTACCACCTGATACACAATGTAGACTGGCAGACTCAAGTCGGTAAGGGTGGAATGGAGGAAGAGTTCTTAGAATGCTGTCGGGATAGTTTCCTTGAACAGCATGTTACGGAACCGACGAGGGAACGAGCTATTTTGGATCTGGTATTGTGTAACGAGGTAGGTAGAATTAAGGATCTTATTGTGAAGGACCCTCTTGGGTCTAGTGACCACAATATGGTCGAATTTCTGATTCAGATGGAAGAGGAGAAAGTTTGGTCTCAAACCAGTGTCCTCTGTTTGAACAGAGGGAAATATGATAGGATGAGGGATGAATTGGCTAAGGTAGACTGGGAGAGCAGGCTGGCAGGTAGGATAGCTGAGGAACAGTGGAGGATTTTTAAGGAGATCCTTTTCAGTTCTCAGCAAAAATATATTCCAGCAAAAAACAAGGATTGTAAGAAAAGGGAGAACCAGCCGTGGATAACGAAGGAAATAAAGGAGAGTATTAAAATAAAAACAGCTGCGTACAGAGTGGCCAAAAATAGTGGAGAAACAAGTGATTGGGAAAAATTTAAGAAACAACAAAGAGAGACTAAGAAAGCGATAAAGAAAGGAAGGATAGACTATGAAGCTAGGCTAGCAATTAATATAAAAAATGATAGTAAAAGTTTTTATAAATATATAAAAAGGAATAGAGTGGCTAGAGTGAATGTTGGACCCTTGGAGGACGAGAGGGGGGAGTTAATAGTGGGAAATGAGGATATGGCTGAGTCTTTAAATAAGTTTTTTGTGTCGGTCTTCACGGTGGAGGACACAAATAGTATGCCAAATATTAACGATAGAGGGTTGGCAGCAGGAGAAATACTTAATACGATTAATGTTACCAGAGAGGCAGTGCTGGGTAGACTAATGGGACTGAAGGTGGACAAGTCCCCGGGTCCGGATGGAATGCATCCCAGGGTATTGAAAGAAATGTCAGAGGTAATAGTGGATGCGTTAGTGATTATTTATCAAAACTCGTTGCATTCTGGGGTAGTGCCGGTTGATTGGAAAACGGCTAATGTTACGCCGCTGTTTAAAAAAGGAAGGAGACAAAAGGCGGATAACTATAGGCCGGTCAGCTTAACGTCTGTAGTAGGGAAAATGCTGGAATCCATTATTAAAGAGGAGATAGCAGGGCATCTGGATAGAAATGGTTCGATCAATCAGACGCAGCATGGATTCATGAGGGGAAAGTCGTGCTTGACGAACATGTTGGATTTTTATGAAGATGTGACTAGGGCGGTTGATGGAGGAGAACCGGTGGATGCGGTGTTTTTGGATTTCCAAAAGGCATTTGATAAGGTGCCCCATAAAAGGCTGCTGAAGAAGATTAGGGCACACGGAGTTGGGGGTAGTGTGTTAAAGTGGATTGGGGACTGGCTATCCGACAGGAAGCAAAGAGTCGGAATAAATGGGTGTTTTTCCGGTTGGAGGAAGGTAACTAGTGGCGTGCCGCAGGGATCGGTACTCGGGCCGCAACTGTTTACCATTTATATAGATGATCTGGAGGAGGGGACGGAGTGTAGGGTAACGAAGTTTGCAGACGACACAAAGATAAGTGGAAAAGTGAATCGTGTGGAGGACGGAGAAGATCTGCAGAGAGATTTGGACAGGCTGAGTGAGTGGGCGAGGATATGGCAAATGGAGTATAACGTTGAGAAATGCGAGGTTATACACTTTGGAGGAAATAATAACAAATGGGATTACTATCTCAATGGAAACAAATTAAAACATGCTACCGTGCAAAGGGACCTGGGGGTCCTTGTGCATGAGACGCAAAAGCCCAGTCTGCAGGTACAACAGGTGATCAAGAAGGCAAATGGGATGTTGGCCTATATTGCGAGGGGGATAGAATATAAAAGCAGGGATGTCTTGATGCACCTGTACAGGGCATTGGTGAGGCCGCAGCTGGAATACTGTGTGCAGTATTGGTCCCCTTATATGAGGAAGGATATATTGGCATTGGAGGGAGTGCAGAGAAGGTTCACCAGGTTGATACCGGAGATGAGGGGTTTGGATTATGAGGAGAGGCTGAGGAGATTGGGTTTGTACTCGTTGGAGTTTAGAAGGATGAGGGGGGATCTTATGGAGACTTATAAGATAATGCGGGGGCTGGATAGGGTGGAGGCGGAGAGATTCTTTCCACTTAGTAAGGAAGTTAAAACTAGAGGACACAGCCTCAAAATAAAGGGGGGTCGGTTTAAGACAGAGTTGAGGAGGAACTTCTTCTCCCAGAGGGTGGTGAATCTCTGGAATTCTCTGCCCACTGAGGTGGTGGAGGCTACCTCGCTGAATATGTTTAAAGCGCGGATGGATGGATTCCTGATCGGTAAGGGAATTAAGGGTTATGGGGATCAGGCGGGTAAGTGGTACTGATCCACGTCAGATCAGCCATGATCTTATTGAATGGCGGGGCAGGCTCGAGGGGCTAGATGGCCTACTCCTGCTCCTATTTCTTATGTTCTTATGTTCTTACGGTGCTAAAGGTAAGCAGTTTGCAGGTGTGCCCATAGAATCCTAGAATTTTCATAGAATCCCTCCAGTGTAGAAAGAGACCATTCGGCCCATCGAGTCTGCACCGACCACAATCCCACCCCCAGGCCCTAATCCCATAACCCCACACATCTATCCTGCTAATCCCCTGACACTAGGGTCAATTTAGCATCGTCAATCAACCTAACCCGCACATCTTTGGACTGGTACTGTAAAGGGCCACTTAAAAACCAATACGTATTCTATGCTTTAATTGTGTTTTGCTTTTGTAAACCTCTGTTCAGAAACTCACTTGGGAAGAAGACTTTGCGTTTGTTCAGCGGTTTTTGTAAAGAAAGCGGTTACCAATTTATTTTTGTGACAGTTGTAATTTTATAAAATTGCAGCCATTCTGAGCTGACAGTTATAATGGAGATATTAATGTCGATTGTAATAAGTTCTTTGAGAAGCTGTGGAACATTGTGATGACTGAATTTTCACTGACTATGAATCAGGTGTCATTAGATAACAGGCCGATGCTCTGATAGTACTGTCTTTTACTCTGCATTTGCTTTGTAGACTTTCTTTCACTGCCTGAATTATCAGTTGGCAGAGAGAGAGAAAATCTTCTTTTAATCTCATCTTGCATCATCTGCTTCTGCCCAAATCGCTACAGTGCAGAAGAAGGCCATTCGGCCCTTTGAGTCTGCACCGACCACAATCCCACCCAGGCCCCTATCCCCGTAACCCCACATATTTACTCTGCTAATCCCCCTGACACTAAGGGGCAACTTAGCACGGCCAATCAACCTAACCCGCACGTCTTTTGGACTCTCGGAGGAAATCGGAGCACCCGGAGGAAACCCACGCAGACACGGGGAGAATGTGCAGACTCTGCACAGACAGTGACCCAAGCTGGGAATCGAACCCAGTCCCCTGGTGCTGTGAAGCAGTAGTGCTAACCACTGTGCTACCCCCTCACCCACCCCAAACACATTAAACATAAAACGAGCTGAGATTAATGATTATCCCTTTTTGGACAATACAAAAAAAACATTTATATTGCACCTTTCATGGCTTCGGGATGCCCCAGAGTGCTTTAAAGCCAATAAAATACATTTTTGCCGCACAGTCCCTGTTGTAATGTAGCAAATATGACAACCAATTTGCACAAAGCAACCTCCAAAAAAACAGCAATGTCTTAATGGCCAGATAGTCTGTTTGCACTGATGTTGGTTGAGGGATGAATATTTGATTTGATTTGATTTATTATTGTCACATGTGTTAACATACAGTAAAAAGTATTGTTTCTTGCGCGCTATACAGACAAAACATACTGTTCATAGAGAAGGAAATGAGAGAGTGCAGAATGTAGTGTTACAGTCATAGCTAAGGTGTAGAGAAAGACCAACTTAATGTAAGGTAGGTCCATTCAAAAGTCTGACAGCAGCAGGGAAGAAGCTGTTCTTGAGTCGGTTGGTCCGTGACCTCAGACTTTTGTATCTTTTTCCCGAAGGAAGAAGGTGGAAGAGAGAATCTCCGGGGTGCGTGGGGTCCTTAATTATGCCGGCTGCTTTGCCGAGGCAGCGGGAAGTGTAGACAGAGTCAATGGACGGGAGGCCGGTTTGGTCAGGACACAATTTAAGTTGATTTATTAGTGTCACAAGTCGGCTGATATTAACATCGCAATTAGGTTACTGTGAAAATCCTCGAGTTGCCACACTCCTGTTCGGGAACACTGAGGGAGAATTTAGCATGGCCAATGCACCTAACCAGCACGTCTTCCGGACTGTGGGAAGAAACCGGAGCACCCGGAGGAAACCCACGCAGACACGTGCAGACTCTGCACAGACAGTGACCCAAGCCGGGAATCAAACCCGGGTCCCTGGCACTGGGAGGCAGCAGTGCTAACCACTGTGCCACCGTGCCGCCCACAGGGGAGAAACCCCCTGCTCTTCTTCAAGATCTTTCACATTCATCCGAGCGGACAAATGCAGCTGCAGTTTAATGTCTGATGTGAGAGTCAGCACCTCGGACAGTGTCGCACTCCCTCGGCACTTCACTGGAGTGGCAGCCCCGAGGTGATGCACTCAAGTCTTTGGAGCGGGACTCGAAACAACAACCTTCTGACTCGGAGGCAAGTGCCACCATTGACACATTTTTCAAAAATGTGGATGTTTTAGGTGATGGAGATTCGGAGTGATATTCGTACCCGCCGCTAAGTGAGGCGCATTCCTGAGAGAAATGTATAAAACAGACCCAGAAAGGGAAAGTGAGCATCCTCGGTCTTACCTTCAACACAGCGACAGCCAGTTTGTAGCACCCATGCGTACATGTCCACTCGGGACTGGGACATCAGCTGGTCCCCCATCAGGTAAGTGTTGTGGGAGGAAGCAATGTAATAGTCAGACATGGGTTGTGTCATGTCCTGGTTGATTTTGTAATGTTCAGGGTTAAAGATGTCACCTGCTGGACTCCGCATGTAGTTTGTGAAACCTGTGGGATTGAAAAGAAACATTTTCAAATCCACCACTTGTGGAAGAGTCTCGGGGAGGTGATGGCCTAGTGGTATTATCACTCGACTAATAATCCAGAAACTCAGCTCATGTGCTGGGGACCTGGGTTCGAATCCCGCCACAGCAGATGGTAGAATTTGAATTCAATTTAAAAATATCTGGAATTAAGAATCTACCGATGACCATGAAACCATTGCCGATTATCGGAAAAATCCATCTGGTTCACTAATGTCCTTTAGGGAAGGAAATCTGCCGTCCTTACCCGGTCTGGCCTACATGTGACTCCAGAGCCACAGCAATGTGGTTGACTCTCAACTGCCCGTCAAGGGCAACTATGGATGGGCAACAAATGCTGGCCCAGCCAGCGACGCCCGCATCCCAAGAATGAATTTTAAAAAGGCGGGCACGACCAAAATCAGAGCTCGGGGGGGAGGTGAGGAAATTCTTCACCCATACACAGAGTGATAGAAGTGTCAAACTCTCTCCCACAAAGACAGCCGATGCTAACGCAATAGACTATTTAAAATCTGAAAACGATGAAGTTTTTTTGTTCGAGAGACATATTTTGGGGTACAGAATTCAGGCAGTTGGATCAGGCTGCGATATAGAGCAACCATGATCTAATTGAATGGTGGAACAGGCTCAAGGGGCTGAATGGCCTCCTCCTCTTTCTATGTAGAATTATCAATAAGCAGCCTGGTAAATGGGATGGAAGATAAAAGAAGCCGGGGTATTGGAGGATCTACTGTTCCTGTCATCAGATATCCAGGGGCTGATTTTTTTTTTTTACAAGGAATAAGATCTCCAGGCAATGACCTCACTGCAATAGCCCCAGGTTACACCTCCTAACGGGGACAATGATAAAATTAATGTTGTATATCAGCGTTAACAGAGAAAGTTCATTTTATTTCAGAAAAATTAGACATGATCGGTATCCTCTGACTCCTGTTGGAAAAGGGATGTGAGGATGTGTTTGTGGGTCTGTGAATTCACGTGAACACACGTGTATGCTTGTGTATGAGTACATGAATGTTAGTGAGTATGTATGTGCATGTGTGTGTGCACATGTGTGTATTTTTGTATGTGTTTACACTTGTGTGTGTTTTTGTGTGTGCGTGTATATGTATGTTTTCCTGTGTGTATCTGTGTATGTTTTCATGTGTGTATTTGTGCATTTGTGTGCGCATGTTTTCATGTGTGTATTTTGTGTGTGTGTGTATGTATGTTTTCGTGTGTGTATGTTTTTGTGCGTGTATGTTTTTGTGTATGTATGTTTTTGTGCGTGTATGTTTTCATGTATGTATGTTTTTGTGCGTGTATGTTTTTGTGTATGTATGTTTTTGTGCGTGTATGTTTTCGTGTATGTATGTTTTCGTGTGTCTATGTTTTTGTGCGCACATGCATATATGTGAACTGTTGATAAAGGGCCAGGGTAAAGGCTCGCTCATGAGATTAATAGTCTGCAAACGTCCACTGTCGAGGCAGAAACCTGAGGACCGGCTGCCTGGGCAAGGTCCCAGAGGATGGGCCGTGCCTGTCAGAGACAAACTCACAATGAAACATTCAGCGCTGCAGCATGGGGCACCAACCAATGGAGGAGCCCCATACTGAGAGGTGGCTGTGAGAGCACCAATCAGAGCTCTGAATTTGCTGATAGGCTCATTTGAATTCATTGAGCCTATCAGCTGTCAATGCAAAACAACATCAGGCTCCGATTGGTGGAGTCCCCCTCGAGCGGGAAAACACTGTTCCAGATATTGAGGTGGTGGTTTCTTAAGAGCAGTTTGAAGGGATCTCCTGATTGTCTTGTCTTAAGTTTCTGAACTTTCCATTAGTAAAGCAATAGTCTGGTTTCGACATTCGGGCCTGGCAGCCTGAGGCAACATGGAGTCACCAACCTTACATCTGGGTGTGAGCCTGTGAGGCTTTCAGCGAGGACCGAGGAGGAGACACTGGGTGGGACTTTGCAGCCTCACTCGTCCCGAAACCTAAAAATCCCGCCCAAGGTCAACGGGCCTTTCCATGTTCTGCCCCTCGCCCGCTCTGATTCCCGTGGCGGCCAGGGTGGTAAGATTCCGGCCAATGGCCGTCCAGGGGAGCAGCGGGGTGACCCTCAGCCTCCAGGTCAGAGCTGAGGAGGGTGGACGGGCAACCAATCAGCCAAAGAAAGAACAGAGGGCAGACTAGATAAAGCCAGCAGCAGCCAGGCAGTGAGCCAGGAGCACAAGCAGTCATCGAGGCTCAAGACTCAGCCACCTGAGCAAGAGGTGAGCAGTCCAGAGTTTCGAGGGCTTGGCAGACACCGGCATGGTCTTTGGGGAGCAGTGGGGTGACTCAACCAGAGGCCAGGGCCGAGAGTGAGGAGGACTGGGCAACCGGACAGGCGAGGGCAAAAGTAGCGGCCAAGCCAGGTGTAGCCAGCAGCAGCCAGTAAACCTCAGCATACCTGCGAGCTTAGGTTGTCAAGGGGAGCATCTGCAACAGGGGCAACGTGATCCTAAGCCAAGGCTGAGGAGGGCAAAGAAACCACGTCATGGTGGGGGGGCCTGGCAAGGAGGCAAAAGGCAGGGCTCCCATTAGCGTAAGTCTGCCTCTGGAGCCTGTGGAACCACAGCAAGGAGTCGTCAAGAGGAGGGATTGGGGGGGTGGGCTGGGGAGGCACAAACTTACCATCAATCCCGAGGACCCCTTGTTTCTGGTTCTCCAGACACGGCTCAAACTTATCAACGATCTCCAGACAATGCTCCTTCACAACACCGGTCATCTGGTGAGGAGAGAGATGAGAGAGATTTACAGATTCATTCACCTTTGTGTCTCATTAGACATCGTGCTGGACACACAGGCAGCTGGATGTTTATTCACAGGGGCTGCTTCCTAATCCTGTTGCTCAGTAGCGCAATGTGCCCTGATTACTCACAGCGACTGAAGGTTCAACAGTGTTCAGGCCTATCGACCCGCGGAAAGATAATAAGGTTGGTGCTGGCCACAGGGGAGCTGTTAGTTGAGAGCGAGCAGTCAACATCTCTCTGCTCATTCGATTCTGGCCTATTGCACAAACCCCAGTGGGGTAGAGATTTGGGAATTTATAGCAGCTACTTCTCTCAAGCCTGTTACATTTAAACTACTGCCATTTCTCAACTTACTCAGATACTTTAACACAAAATGTTACTTAGGAAAGCGAAACATAACTGCTTGCAAACTAAATTCCAGAATTACTGTGCGCACAGTTGAAGTTTTTTTTAATTCAATCGTGAGGCATGGGCGCCGCTGGCTGGCCAGCATTTGTTGATGATGTGGAGATGCCGGCGTTGGACTGGGGTAAACACAGTAAGAAGTCTCACAACACCAGGTTAAAGTCCAACAGATTTATTTAGTAGCACAAGCTTTCGGAGCGCTTGCTGCCCCTTCGTCGGGTGAGTGGGAGTTCTGTTCACAAACAGGGCATATAAAGACACAAACTCAATTTACAAATTGTGGCGAGACTTCTTACAGCATTTATTGCCCATCCCTAGTTGCCCTTGAGAAGGTGGTGGTGAGCTGCCTTCTTGAATCGCTGCAGTCCACGTGCTGTGGGTTGACCCACGATGCCGTCAGGGAGGGAATTCCAGGATTTTGACCCAACGACTGCGAAGGAACGGCGATATATTTCCAAGTCAGGGTGGTGAGTGGCTTGGAGAGGAACTTGCAGGTGGGGGTTGTTCCCATTTATCTGCTGCCCTTGTCCTTCCAGATGCAAGTGGTCGTGGGTTTGAAAGGTGCTGCCTAAGAATCTTTGGTGAATTGCTGCAGTGCATCTTGTAGATAGTACACACTGCTGCTACTGAGCGTCGGTGGTGGAGGGAGTGGATGTTTGTGGATGTGGTGGCAATCAAGTGGGCTGCTTTGTCCTGGATGGTGTCGAGCTTCTTGAGTGTTGTTGGAGCTGCACCCATCCAGGCAAGCGGGGCGGTATTCCATCACACTCCTGACTTGTGCACCTTTATGCTTGAGATAATTTTTTTAAATGGAGAAGCAGAGGTAAAGGATCCAGGTCCGTGGTGCAGGAGACATCCAAACTGGGAGTCAGAACGCTGAGTTTAATCAGGATTTAGGATCAACAATAGCGTAGGAAGATGGGGGTGATTGCAGGAGGAAGGGAAATCCAGTTGAGTGAGTCAGTGCAGGAGAGGGTGTAATTATAATTTGAAACAATTGCTGCATTCAAAGCATATTGTAAATTAAGCAATGATCTTTGCACAATTTTCTGAAGCAGTTAATTCCTGAAGAAATCAGAAATGGAACAAGTCAAAGGTAAAGGTAGAATTTCACCAAAATTCAATGGTAAAAAAATGAGAATTTGCAAACAGTCTCTGAAAATACCCAATCCGTTTCCCACAAAGCTGATCAGATATTGGTATTTACATCGGCTGAGTATTGACATCAACTGGTCAAATACTGATACATCTACTGGCTTAATATCCACATGGGCTGGCCAATATGTGGAGTTTGCACATTCTCCCCGTGTCTGTGTGGGTTTCCTCCGGGTGCTCCGGTTTCCTCCCACACTTCAAAGATGTGCAGGTCAGGAGGATTGGCCATGCTAAATTGCCCCTTAGTGTCCCAAGATGCGCAGGTTAGGGGGATTAGCGGGGTAAATTGTGTGGGGTTATGGGGATAGGGCAGGGGTGGGTCTGGGTAAGATGCTCTGTTGAAGAGTTGGTGCAGACCCAATGGGCCGAATGGCCTCCTCCTGCACCGTAGGCATTTTATGAATATCAACATAGGCGAGGTCCGTATTGACTCATAGAATCCTACAGTGCAGAAGGAGACCATTTAACCCATCGAGTCTGCACCGACCATGATCCTACCCAGGCCTTATCCCCATAACCCCATGTATTTACCCTAGCTAATCCCCCTGACACTAAGGGACAATTTAGCATGGCCAATCCACCTAACCCAACATCTTTGGACTGTGGGAGGAGACCGGAGCACTCGGAGGAAACCCACGCAGACACGGGGAGAATGTGCAGACTCCACATAGACAGTGACCCAAGCTGGGATTCAAACCCGGGACCTTGGCGCTGTGAGGCAGCAGTGCTAACCACTGTGTCACCATGCCAACTGGTTAAATATTGGTAGATATGACGGCTGAATGACCTCATCAGAGAGAGGGAAAGAAAGAGAGAGAAAGAACAGTGAGAGTGAGACAGAGAGAGACAAAGAGGGAGAGAGAGAACCGGCAAGATTGAGACAGATAGAAAGAGACAAAGAGGTAGAGAGAGAGAGGAGAGAGAGAAAGAGAGAGAGAAGTGAGCTGTCATTCCAACCTTAGTTTCAGCTGTGATTTACAAACTGTACGACTCCCTGGAGCCCAGAAATGAAGTGGAGGGGAGCCCTGAACTGTGTCCGTCAACTTGAGAATCATTAAAAACAAATCACAGATCTATTTATAAGAAGTAAAACTCAATTCTATTTCAGCATGGTGTGAAATTCTGGGGCACTGTCACCTTTTAAACTGACAGTATTTAGATCACAGTGCTGGCCGTGTATAAGCATCTATCATCGAATTGCATGGTTGGATCTCGCACCCATCACCAAGGACAGAATGTGTAGAAATGTGAATTTAAGATAAATCAAAAAGAGAGAGCTGAAAGTGTTTATTTTCGGAGCGTGCACAGCCTGTGACTTGTGAACATTTCAAACACTGGGATTGAATTTTCAACCCGGAATGAGGGCGAGAAGAGGCGGCTGGCTACGTAATTTCATGCCACTAGGCAGGCTGCCATGATGGCGCCATCCTTCCCCCGCGAGCCATATTGCTGGATCGGGGAGATTGGGGAGGACAGCTTTCCACCCACAAGCAGCGCGTAGCTTAATAAAAACTAATTCAAAGATCAATTAAAGCCATGAATGAGAAAACGATTGGAATTTTCCAGTCCCCCTTCCGTGGCTTTGGCAGCGTGGCAGCTGTCTGGAGCTGGCCTCCTGCTGTTGACGGACTGGCGGAGGGCCAGGACTCCAGGCAGACTTTGAGATCAACCCCTCCACCGCCCCCCCCCCCCCTCCACCTACCCAGCCGCAGAGTGTCTCACTCAGTAATGATGGCCCAACAGCTGTTGCCAGGCTCTACCACATGAGCCGCCTCAAGATGGAGTCATGGAATCGCTACAGTGCAGAAGGAGGCCATTCGGCCCATCGAGTCTGCACCGACTCACTGACAGAGAGTCCCTTACCCAGGCCCACTACCCCACCCTCTCCCATGGCTAATCCCCCTAACCTACACACCTTAGGTCTATAGTGGTCACGTCACTGGACTAGTTGTCCAGAGGCCCAGGATGATGATTAGGGGACATCAGTTCAAATCCCACCACGGCAGTTGGCAACACTTAAGTCGAATTAATAAATCTAGAATATAAAGCGAGTCTCGTTGACAATAACCCGGATAACTATCATCAATCGCTGTAAAACTCCTTCTGGTTCATCAATGTGCCCTAAGGGCGGAAATCTGCCATCCCTACCCGGTCTGGCCCACACGTGACTCCAGACTCCACAGCAAGGTGGCTGACTCACAACTGCCCTCTGCAATGGCCGAGCGAGACACTCAGTTCAGTGGCAATCAGGAGACACCCTCTCTCTCACTCTCAGCAGCTCCTTCCAGGCAGAGGGCCTCTCCTCCTCCTGGTCCTCCAGCTTCAAGAGCTCACCCACCCTCAGCTGAATGGCAAGCACGAGCGTGCCTCTGGCCACTGACTGGCTAATTCGGGCAAAATCAAGTGACTGCTGCCAATATGGTGCGGTGTTGAAGCTACAATTTGATCCTGACGTCAGGGCCCCGAGCCAAAAGGGAAAATACTGCCCCTAGTGCCCGCCGGAGTGAGGGCGGGGGTTGGCGTGAGGATGGGGTGGGGGATGGGTACAGGATTGGCGGGGGCAGGGGTGGCTAGGATAGCTTTGCGGGAGAGATGAGGGCGCAGGACTGAAGCCTGTGCCATCTTCAGTCTGAATAGCACCAATAACAGCCACACGGGCGGTAATGTGTGTCAAATACATTTGAGGTGATAAAGAATGGAGCTTGAGCTTCAATTTTAGCCTGTGTTTAGCACAAGGCGCCATCTTGGTAAAGGAGTTGACGTGTGCACCAGGATCTGGCCACCCTGTGGATGATTAAACAGCTTGTCGCCACTTCAATTGCTAACACTCATTTAAGAGATGACAGTGGGTGTTGGTGGTGATTGCTTCATCGAACACCTTCTCTCTGCTGGAACCAGCTACTGGGGCAGGAGCACAATGTAGACGCTGACTTCAAGCATTACTTCAAGCGGTAGTCACCATTTCGCTTCCACTGGCTGCTGGAGCTGGGAAGAGGATTTCAGAAACACACCAAGAACATTTGTTCTGGAAATTCTCTCAGGATGTCACCTCAGAGTGAGTGCTTTTCAACTCCACCCTGCAGGAGTTACCAGGAGGATGGGGGGGTGCTTGGTTATGGGTTATCGTCCACGGCCTGGATGAGGAATGGGAGGAGGATTCTGAGCCCAGGCATCGCAGTACCAGCTGCTGCAGGGGAGAAAGACAGGAGTGTGAGGTGGTGTCCTTATCCCTTGCCAATATGGGATACCCCCCTTCCTCAGATCCTCCTCCACCAGAGCTTCTAGTTCCGCAGATGAGAACCTGTGCACCCTCTCCCTCAGTCCTGCTGTGTTGCCACGTGGCAACCAAGGCTCTTGGTTGGAAGATGGAAGTAAATGTGAGGAATCCACATCTACCACTCCATGAAAAGTGCATCTGATCAGCATTGAGGTGGCACGGTGGTTAGCACTGCTGCCTCACAGCGCCAGGGACCTGGGTTCAATTCCGGCCTCGGGTGACTGTGTGCAGTTTGCACATTCTCCCCGCGTCTGTGTGGGTTTCCTCCGGGTGCTCCAGTTCCCTCCCACGTTCCGTAGATGTACAGGTTGGGTGGATTGACCATGGTAAATGTGTGGGGTTACGGGGACAGGTTGGGGGAAATGAGCCTGGGTAAGATACTTTCTCTGTCAGACAGTCAGTGCAGATTCGATGGACTGAATGGCCTCTTCTGTACTGTAAGGATTCTATGAACACATTTTGGTTCCCCGGCTGGTCTCAGTAAAGGTCACAAGGCCAGTGCAGCGCTTGCTACTCGTCGCTGAGTGAGAAGGTTGTGAATCCCACTCCAGGGACTGGAGCATGTGACCTAGGCCGATTCTGCCATTGATTGCCACATCACGCTACCTGTAACCATTTGGCCTGGGCTTTCAAAATCTCACTAACTGTCCTGGCTTGAGACAATTCACACCTCCTTAACCTGTGCTTGACCCTCTCTCCACTCGCATTGTTTGTGCCTGTTAAGACTTGATTACCTGTTAAGACTCGCATTCCAACCATTATCTTGTAATTGAGTCTGTGTCTATGTATGGCCCTGTTTGTGAACCCAACTCTCTGCTCACCTGATGAAGGAGCAGCACTCTGAAAGCTCATGATACCAAATAAACCTGTTGGGACTTTACCCTGGTGTTGTGAGACTTCTTAGTGTGCCCACCCCAGTCCAACGCCGGCATCTCCACCTCATGGCTACCACCAACACCGCAAACCGCCGGCTCAAAGTGGAGAGGATCTCCAAGAAGATTGCGCATATCGACACTCACCCTGATGAAGGAGCAGTGCTCCGAAAGCGCGTGATACCAAATAAACCTGTTGGACTTTAACCTGGTGTGGTGAGGCTTCTTACTGTGCCATTGATTTACTGAGGGAGGGGGGAGGGCTGCAGTGAGCGAAGGGTTAAACTGGTCCCAGCCTGTAGTCCCAGCTGGATATTAAAGGTCCCACGCTAATATGTTGAAGGAAAGCAGGCAAGTTTCCCCCTGTGTTTTGGCCAAACTTCTCCCTGGATCAGGATCATGGTGAACAGTTTACCTGCTCGTTATCACCTTGCTGTTTGAGGGAGTTTGCTGTGGAAAGATTGGTGGCCGCAGTTTCTACGTTACAACCACACTTCAGAAGGACTTCATTTACTGTAAAGCACCTTGGGACACCCTGAGGTCCTGAAAGTGTGACGCACATAACTCCTTTTCTCCTGGATCAGGGAAGAAGGAGGTTGTAGGGTGGGAGGGAGGAGGGGGAGGGGGTGAGATTCTGAATCAGCCAGGACTCCTGCTGCTGGGTGGATATTGGCAAGGACGAGGTTGGCCGTCGCTGGGAGGCCCCACATGGTTGAATAGCCCGCAACATGCATCACCTCGGACACTTGATGGTAAGGAGGAGCATTGCTGGTCCCAAAAGGATCGTACCCCCAGCAAAGGGCAAAGGCAGGAAATAGAAATGGGAAGAAAATAACCCACGGGCAGAGGGTCGTCACGGTGGCACAGTGGTTAGCACTGCTGCCTCACAGCGCCAGGGACCCAGGTTCAATTCCCAGCTTGGATCATTGTCTGTGTGGAGTTTGCATGCTCTCCCCGTGTCTGCGTGGGTTTCCTCCGGGTGCTCCGGTTTCCTCCCACTGTCCGAAAGATGCGCTGGTTAGGTGCATTGGCCATGCTAAATTCTCCCTCAGTGTTACCCGAACAGGTGTCGGAGTGTGGAAACTAGGGGATTTTCACAGTAACTTCATTGCAGTGTTAATGTAAGCCTACGTGTGACCCGAGTAAATAAACTTAAAAAGACGTTAACCATTTGGTTGGTTGATGTGAAGCTGGACCCATGTTTGGATGGTGAGAGTTCAGTGCACTGTCAGCAGAGCCTACAGGGGGCAGTATCGAGCAGCAAAGGGTAAGTGGGATTGAATGGAGTTGATTGGATTGCTTTTTAAATATAGGAAGAGATTTTAGGAGTTAATGTTACTGTCCTCTCGCCTGCTCAGATTGGTAATGATGCAGGCAGTGGGTGAAGATGTTATTATATCATGTTAACACCTTGGGAAATAAGCTTAGCTACATTATCCTTCAGAAATATTGGGCAGAGACAAGGTAAACACAGCTGTCTGTTTTTAATATTGCCAACCCAGAAACATGTGGGAAAATGCCTGCCTCAGCATGTGGAAGAGTCTGGGGAGTCCCACTTTGCCTGGACCATTGATCCATTTACTGGGCCCAGAACATTGCATTGAGCTGTTGAACAAATTACACATTAATGAGCCACATTATATTTAAAGCTTTATCATCAGTCCGCAATAGGCTGGAGTTTAAACAAAGTTAATGCGAAGCTCCTTCACAACCTCACTGTCTTCCAGTCAGCAAATCAGCCTATTAAACACCAAGCTCAGAGTCAATGCGACTCGATTTTTCCCTTTCAACAAAACAAAGAACAAAGAACAATACAGCACAGGAACAGGCCCTTCGGCCCTCCAAGCCCGCGCCGCTCCCTGGTCCAAACTAGACCATTCTTTTGTATCCCTCCATTCCCACTCCGTTCATATGGCTATCTAGATAAGTCTTAAACGTTCCCAGTGTGTCCGCCTCCACCACCTTGCCTGGCAGCGCATTCCAGGCCCCCACCACCCTCTGTGTAAAATATGTCCATCTGATATCTGTGTTAAACCTCCCTCCCTTCACCTTGAACCTATGACCCCTCGTGAACGTCACCACCGACCTGGGGAAAAGCTTCCCACCGTTCACCCTATCTATGCCTTTCATAATTTTATACACCTCTATTAAGTCTCCCCTCATCCTCCGTCTTTCCAGGGAGAACAACCCCAGTTTACCCAATCTCTCCTCATAACTAAGCCCCTCCATACCAGGTAACATCCTGGTAAGCCTCCTCTGCACTCTCTCCAAAGCCTCCACGTCCTTCTGGTAGTGTGGCGACCAGAACTGGACGCAGTATTCCAGATGCGGCCGAACCAACGTTCTATACATCTGCAACATCAGACCCCAACTTTTATACTCTATGCCCCGTCCTATAAAGGCAAGCATGCCATATGCCTTCTTCACCACCTTCTCCACCTGTGACGTCACTTTCAAGGATCTGTGGACTTGCACACCCAGGTCCCGCCTCTCCGCCTCTCTCTCTCTCTCTCTCACTTTCTCTCTCTTTCCCTCCTGCCTCTCTCTCCCTCACTTTCTCTCTCCTCTCTCACTTTCTCTCTCTCTCACTTTCTCTTTCATCCCCTTTCTCTCTCTCTGTCCCCCTCTCTCACTTTCTCTCTCTCTCTCTCTCACTTTCTCTTTCTTCCCCTCTCTCTCTCTCACTTTCTCTCTCTCTCTCACACTTTCTCTTTCTCCCCCTCTCTCTCTCTCACTTTCTCTCTCTCTCCCCCTTTCTCTCTCTCTCCCCCCTCTCTCACTTTCTCTCTCTCTCCCTCATTTTCTCTCTCCTCTCTCGCTTTCTCTCTCTCGCTCCCTCTTTCTCTCTCTTTCTCCCCCCCTCTCTATCTCACTTCCTCTCTCCCCCCCCCACTTTCTCTCTCTCTCTCACTCTCTCTCTCTTTCTCTCACCCTCTCTCTCACTTTCTCTCGCTCCCTCTTTCCCTCTCTCTCCCCCCTCTCTCTCGCTCTCACTTTCTCTTTCTCTCACTCTCTCCCTCCCTTTCTCTCTCCTTCTCTCTCACTTTCTCTCTCTCTCTCACTCTCTCCCCCCTCTCTCAAAGACTTTGTCCTCCCAAACTTGCTGCTGCCTTTAACTCCGACCTCTTGCACTCTCCCTTTCCCACACCCTGTCCCCACCTCACCGTTCTTCGCCATCATTGAGGCTGTGCCTTCAGATATCTCGGCCCCACTGAACTCCCTCCCTAAACCACTCTGCTTCTCCACCACTCTCTCCATTTAAAACCCACCCCTTTCACCAAGTGTTCGGTCACTCCCTCCTAATCACTCTCTGCTCTTCTGATTCTGTGACTGTTTCCCTGATAGATACCTCTCGGTTGATACACTGCTATGGCTATCAATCCTGCAGGACCTCCTGCTTTGTTGAGCTCAATAGATTTTTTTATCAAGTCCTCAATCCAGCCTTTTGACCATCGCACCAATATCCCTCAATCCAGCCTATCCACCATCTCTACAATATCCCGCAATCCAGCCTATGTCTCTCTCTCGCTCTCTAGTAGTCCCACAAAGCAAGGAGGAGGTTTGGTATGGAGTGCAGTCTATGGTGAGGGTTTGTGCCTGGAGTTATTTCTGTGGGGGAGGCGATTATGTTGCGGCTATCACATGATTCTGGCTGTCCAGGAATCTCTGCTGCTCTTACTGTCTGTCAGAGGACATTGGAAGAAATGTACAGATTGACATTCAACGTGTTTGGTCACGTTATGACCAGGTCCTGAAGTGATTCCGGCTCAAACCTACACACCTACCATCTCTCACCAATATATCTGGATCCCACCCTAGAAACATTGCAAACAGGAATAGGAGTAGGCCATTTGGCCCTTCGAGCCTGTTCCACCATTCAACATGATCAGGGCTGATCCTCCATCTGAACAACATAGTCCTGCACTCTCCTCATATCCCTTGACACCAATGTATCTAATCCCACCATTTTACTGATATCCCTCAATCTCACCTACCCAGCATGAGTTTATGATACTTTATGTCAAAAAACAGCCGGCCTTTTCTCTTCATAGAATAGAATCATCATAGAATCCCTACAGTGCAAAAGGAGGCCATTCGGCCCATCGAGTCTGCACTCATCACAATCCCACCCAGATCCAATCCCCATAACCCCATGTATTTACCCTGCTAATTCCCCTGACACCATAGGCAATTTAGCATGGCCAATCAACCAAACCTGCACATCTTTGGACTGTGGGAGGAAACCAGAGCACCCGGAGAAAACCCACGCGGACACGGGGGGAATGTGCACACTTCACATAGACAGTGACTCTTGCCCCAAGTTATTTGTTTCAAACCTCTGTTCCTTAATTAAAACTCTGTCTGCTGCCTCATTTAGCTCCGCACTGACCGAAAATCAAGCAGGAAATCTTTCTGGTCTGCCCGCCCTCCCAGGACTGTGCTCCAGTTAAACAAACAGGCCGGACAGTTACCCGCCAACCATTAGCAGTCTAATCCAAAACATGTCTTGGATGGGCCAATGACATGTTCTCGGCCCAGTATGAGTCTTGATTGGGCATCTACATAAAGAAGGCATCGCTCTGCTTCCAACTGACTCAGACTCACACTGCTCACCTTCTGCTCCACCTCCAGAAATCTCTTCAGGTCATCCGAGTCTAACTGGTCCTTGTGGTTACTGTACATCAGCATCAGGAGATAGAGATCCCGCCGTGTGGACATCATCTTGTAAAACGCGCAAAACTCTTCAAAGTCCAGCGTCCCTTGGTTTTCATCTGTGTCTGCCTCCTAGTGACAACAGAAAGAGAACTTCCGTTACAACATTCCCCGATTCTGTATCATTCTCTCACTCCCTGCAGCACTCAAAAGGAAATTAAGTTAAAAAAATCTTAATACTTTGCAAAATGCCAAAGAAAGAAAGACTTGCATTTATGTAGTGTCTTTACAACCCTCAGGACATCCGAAAGTACTTTACAGCCAATGGAGTACTTTCCAACAGTGGCACAGTAGTTAGCACTGCTGCCTCACAGCACAAGGGACCTGGGTTTGATTCCCAGCTTGGGTCTGTATGGCGTTTGCACATTCTCCCTGTGTGTGTGTGTGGGTTTTCTCCTTCAGTCCAAAGATGCGGGTTATGTTGATTGGCCATGCTAAAATTGCCCCTTAGTGTCAGGGGGATTAGCAGGTTAATGGGGGTTCAGACTGTTGGAGGAGAGCAGGGTCATGGGGGTAGGGGCTGGGTGGGACTGTTGTCAGTGCAGCCTTGATGGGCTGAATGGCCTGTAGGAGTCTATGATTCTATGACATTGCACTCCGTCTTGGGTTTGATCTTAACCAAAAGGCAGAGTTTTTTTAAAGAAGAGGAGATTGTTGGAGGGATAGGTGACAAGATACTATGGAGGCTTTTTTCCAATCGCAATGGACTCCACCTTTAAAAAGGAATAAGGTGTGAATGGCTTAAAGCAGCTGTGTGCTGCGGTCCTCCAACTGTCTGAACCCACTAGGATTGTGCACTCAGTCAGCAGCTTGGCTTGTTAACAACCATAGGATCTGATGCACAGGCTAGGATCAGATGTGGGCCTTTGCCAAATCCATATCTTGGCTCGCAGCGAGCGGGGAGGTGTTAACGAGTGACTAGGCCCCTCCTCCCAGAGCTTCTTCATTTCAATTTAACATTAATTAGAACAATTAAATCAAACTCCCCCCGGTCTCCTCACTGCCAGAGTGGCAATGGAGGATTCGCACATTCTGTCACACAGGGTTGGATCTACAACTTGCCCCGGACAAGAAAGAATTAAAAAAGGAAGCATGTAATGCAGCACGTTGGCACAGTGGTCAGCACTGCTGCCTCACAGCGCCAGGGACCCGGGTTCGATTCCCGGTTTGGGTCACCGTCTGTGCGGAGTCTGCACGTTCTCCCTGTGTCTGCGTGGGTTTCCTCCGGGTGCTCCGGTTTCCTCCCACAGTTTGAAAGACGTGCTGGTTAGGTGCATTGGCCATGCTAAATTCTCCCTCAGTGTACCCGAACAGGCGCCAGAGTGTGGCAACTAGGGGATTTTCACAGTAACTTCATTGCAGTGTTAATGTAAGCCTACTTGTGACACTAATAAATAAACTTGACTTAAACTTAATGGAAAATAAACAAAGAGAAAGGGAGACCTAGAGGAAAAGAGAGCAGAGACAGAGATTGGCACTCAGAGAGAATGAAAAGAGGTCAGAGAGAGAGTAGACAGAGAGAATGGACAAGAGAATTACAGTAAGAATGAAAATTGGAGCATCAATGTGAGAGTGACAGAAAGAAGATAGAAAGAGATGGGCAAATAGGGACAGGAATGAGAAGAAGGATTTGCACTACAGAGTCTTTCATGACCACTGGACAGCCAATTATGTACTTCTATTTGAAGTGTAGCCGCTGCTGTAATATGGAAGTGTGGCAGCTAATAGGCACACAGCAAGATCCCACAAACAGGATCATGATCAGATTACCCATTTTCAATGCTGTTGGTTGCAGGATCAGTATTGATGAGGAGACCTTGCCTTCTCTTCTTCAGAATAATGCCATGGGGTCTTTTACACCCATTGGAGAGGAGAGACATCTGAAAAACAGCTCCTCCGACAGTTCAGCACTCCCTCAGTACTGCAGTTAAAGTGCAATGGAGGTAGGCAGTGAGAGAGAGCAGACAAAGAGAAAGTGAAACTGGCAATGAAACACATCAACACATGCCAGGAAGACAGAGGGCAGGATTTTCCCATCCCCTCACCAAATCCCCTGGGCGCCACACTCCGGCGCCTGTTCGGGTACACTGAGGGAGAATTTAGCACCTAACCAGCACGTCTTTCGGACTGCGGGAGGAAACCGGAGCACCTGGAGGAAAGCCACGCAGACACAGGGAGGACGTGCAAAGGTCCTTTGACCTCGGGCGAGATTTTCCGGTTTTGGGGCGAACGCGGTCGGAAAATCCGGCCCAGAATGACTGAAGACGGTGGCAGATAGAGAGAGAGATGGGAGCATTGTGGCAGCGACAGGAGATACACAGGGAGAGTAAAGCAGTTAGACAGAGAGAAAGCGAGACTGAATCTAGGACAATAGCATCAACGGGGCAGGCTGCTTTCCCAGAGATAAAAACCAACAATTGGACTCCAGACGCTACCTAATAAGCCAAATCAGTTCTGACAATGGAAAATTGCAGTCATTCTCCACTAACAGAGGATATTACCTTGTGCAGATGCTGGAGTTAATGATCACTTGAATATGTGCAGTAGATGGAGGAGGCAAATGGAACGAACGCAAAGGAACCCAGTAATAAGCTGATGTCTGCCGAGCTCAAGAAATAACTGGGAGTGAAAACAAATCAATGGACCCCAAATTGCCTTTGGTTACAAATTTGTTCTCACTTTTGTTTACAGCTCGACAGCCTGGATTGCATTAGCATAATGAATAAGCGAGGGTGTAATTTCCAAGCTGCCATTTAGTCTGATTTAAAGAGGGAACGATTACAATCCGGATTGACACCGGGAGCTGGAAGAGCACTGCACCAGTTGGAGGGGCTGGATTTCAGGGCGCGCTGTTAAACCGGAGCCCCCCACCCCCCCTGTTCAAATTAGAGCAGCGGCACGGCGGCACAATAGTTAGTATAGCTGTCTCACAGCACCAGGGACCCGGGTTCGATTCCCAGGTTTGGTCACTATTTGTACAGAGTCTGCACGTTCTCCCCATGTCTGCGTGGGTTTCCTCAGGCTACTTGCTGAATCTGCCTGCTTGCTTTCAGTGACTGGTGTAATGGGACGCTCAGGCCCCTTTGTACGTCCCAATTTATCATCATTTAAATAATACTTTGCTATTCTGTTTCTCCATCCAAAGTGGATAATTTCACGTTTATCCATGTTATACTGCATCTGTCATATACTTGCACTTGTCCAAATCACCCTGAATCTTCTTAACATCCTCCACCCCACTCACCTCCCCAGCAACTTTTGTGTCCTCGGCAAACCTGGAAATATTACTTTTGGTTCCCTCATCCAAACCATTGATGTGTGTTGTGAATATCTGGGGCCCAAGCGCTGATTCCTGCAGAACCCCACTAGTCACCACCTGCCACTTTGAGAAATAGTAAGAAGTCTCACAGCACCAGATTAAGGTCCAACAGGTTTATTTGGAATCACGAGCTTTCGGAGCGCTTCTCCTTCATCAGATGCCCACCCCAGTGTAACACCGGCACCTCCACCTCATCACTTTGAGAAAGTCTTATTTATTCCCACTCTCTATTTCTTGTCTGCTAACCAATTCTCAATCCCCCACCCCCCACCCACCCCCCCCCCCCCACCCCCCCACCCCCGCAATCCCATGTGCTTTAATTTTACACGCTAGCCTCTTAGGTGGGACTTTATCAAACACTTTTTGAAAATCCAAATCCACCACATCCACTGGTTCTCCCCTCTCTATTCTACTAGATATGTTCTTAAAAAGCTCCAGTCAAACGTAATTTCCCTTTCATAAACCCATATTGACTTTGTCTAATCCTGCTGATACTTTCTAAGTGTCCTGTTATCTCATTCTTTAAAATCGACTCTGGTATTTTTCCCAACTATTGATGTTAAGCTGGTTGATCTGGCATTCCCTGCTTTCACCTTCCCTCCTTTTTAAAATAGCGGTGTTACATTTGCCACCCTCCAATCTGCCGGGAATGTTCCAGAATCTACAGAACTTTGGGAAAAAACAACCAACACGTCCACTATTTTCATGGCCATCTCCTTTCATACCGGGTAGATTATCAGGCTTTGGGGATTTATCAGCTTTCAGTCCCATTACTTTCTCCTGTGCTATTTTTCTTTAGTGATGGTCATTTCCTTCCTTATCAAATGCCCTCTAGAAATCTAAGTACAGTACATCTATCGGTTCCCCTTTATCCACAGCACAGATTACTTCCTCAAAGAACTCCAATAAGTTGTTATTAAGTTCCAATAATAACACGATTTAGCCTTTCACAAGACCATGTTGACTCTGCCTGATTATTTAAGCTTATCCAAATGCCCTGCTATAACGTTTTAATTATAGCTTCTAACATTTTTCCCATCATAGGTTTTAAGCTAACTGGCCTGTAGTTCCCCACTTCCTCTCTCCCTCCCTTTTGAATAAAGGAATTACATCTGCTACTTTCCAATCTAATGGGACCTTCCCCGAATCTAGGGAGTTTTGGAAAATTAAAACCAATGCATCTACTATCTCACTAGCCACTTCTTTTAAGATTCTCGGATGAAGTTCATCAGGATCCAGGTGCACAGAGAGATCTGGGAGTACAGGACAACAGATCCTTAAAAGTGGCAGCACAGGTGGAAAAGGTAATGAAGAAAGCAGATGGCATGCTTGCCTTCATCGGCCGGGGCATTGAGTATAAAAGTTGCCAAATTATGTTAGTTGTATAAAACGTTGGTTCGGCCACATTTGGAATACTGTGTTCAATTCTGGTTACCGCACTACCAGAAAGATGTGGTGGCTTGGAGAGAGTGCAGAAAAGGTTTACCAGGATGTTGCCTGGTATGGAGGGTATTAGCTATGAGGAGAGATTGAATAAACTGGGATTGTTCTCCCTGGAAAGACGGAGGCTGAGGGGCAACCTGATAGAAGTTTATAAAATGATGAGGGGCATAGATAGGGTGAACAGTTGGAAGCTTTTTCCCAGGGCAGAAATGACAATTACAAGGGGGCACAAGTTCAAGGTAAGAGGGGAAAGATTCAGTGGAGATGTGCGGGGGAAGTGGGGGCCTGGAATGCACAGCCAAGTGAGGTGGTTGAGGCAGACACGTTAGCAACATTTAAGCCTTATCTGGATAGGCACATGAACAGGCGGGGTATAGAGGGTTGGTCTAGATAAGACAATGTGATCAGCGCAGGCTTGGTGGGCTGAAGGGTCTGTTCCTGTACTGTTCTTTGTTCTTCGTCTTTGTTCTTTGTTCATAGTCAACCTGCAGCTCCAACAATTTACTCAGTAGAACATCTCTGGTGACTAATTTTCCTGCGTTCCTCCCTCCTTTCCAGTTCCTGGTTTATAGCTGCTTCTGGGATGTTACTTGTATTCTCTACAGTGAAGACTAATGCAAAATACCTGTTCAATTCATCTGCCATCTCCTTATTTTCCATTATCAATTCCCCAGACTCACTTTCTATAGGACCACTGTTCACTTTGTTAACTCTTTTTAAAATATTTATACAAACTCAATGTTTTTATATTTCTGGCTAGCTTTCTCCCGGACTGTAATTTTTCCTTCCTTATTAATCTTTTAGACATCCTTTGCTGCTCCTTATATTCTGTAAGAAGTCTCACAACACCAGGTTAAAGTCCAACAGGTTTATTTGGTAGCAAAAGCCACTAGCTTTCAGAGCGCTGCCCCTTCATCAGATAAGTGGGAGTTCTGTTCACAAACAGGGCATATAAAGACACAAACTCAATTTACAAAATAATGGTTGGAATGCGAGTCTTTACAGGTAATCAAGTCTTAAAGGTACAGACAATGTGAGTGGAGAGAGCGTTACGTACAGGTTAAAGAGATATTGGCCAATCTTCTGAGCTTAGGTCATCCCTCTCTATTCTGCTAATACCATCATTAACTAACAGAGCCACCCTCCACCCTATTCCTCACTTCCTAAATATTCTGTATCCTTCAATATCCAGGTCCCAATCCATGTCTTCCTGAAGCCACATCTCTGTAACTGCTATTAAATATACTTACTGATTTTTGTGCGCTCCCTGTTTTATTTTGAATGCAATGTGCATTCAGATACAGAGCTTTTAGTTTTATCATTTTCTTCTTTTTATAACTCTGGTCTCATCTGTTGATTTACTGTTGGATTAGTACTCCCTATCCCTCTGCCATGGTCTATTATTCATTCCCTGTAATAATACCTTTCTCTTTTGCCTTGTCACTGCTCTTTGGTACACCACAACTTCCCAACTTTGGTCGATTGCCCCCACTACTTAGTTTAAAACCCTCTCTACTTCCTTAGTTAGGCAACTCACAACAGCACTGGTCCCAGCATGGTTCAGGTGTGGACTGTCCCAACCGTACAGATCTCACTTTCCACAGTACTGGTGCCAGTGCCCCAGGAACTGGAACCCACTCCTCCCACACCAGCCTTTGAGCCACACGTTCATCTCTCTCTAATTTGTCCAGTGCTAATTTGCACATGGCTCAGGTAATAATCCAGAGATTATGATCTTTGAGGTTCTGCTTCTTAATGTGGTGCCAAGCTCCTCATATTGAGTCTGCCGAACCCCTTTCCTCATCCTACCTACATCGCTGGTATGTACGTAGACAATGACAACTGAATCCTCCCCCTCCCAATGCAAATTCCTCCCCAGCCCCGAGCAGATGTCTGAACCCTGGCACTGGGCAGGCAACGCAGCCACCTGAGTTCTGATTCTTTGCTGTGTCAATCCCTCTGATTATACTGTCCCCGACTGCCATTGCATTCCTTCCTGCTCTCCCCATTTGAATGGCTGCTTGTACCGCGATGCAGCCCCTCCAGCCCCTCCACCCTCTTGTCCCTCCACCCTCTGGTCCCTCCACCCTCTGGTCCCTCCACCCTCTAGCCTTGCACACTCCAGCCCACCACCCTCCAGCCCCTCCACCCTCCAGCCCCTCCACCCTCCAGCCTCGCACACTCCAGCCCTCCACCCTCTCCACCCTCCAGCCCCTCCACCCTCCAGCCTCGCACACTCCAGCCCTCCACCCTCTCCACCCTCCAGCCCCTCCACCCTCCAGCCCCTCCAGCCTCGCACACTCATTCAAATGAGCTGGGAACACCTCAACCCTGCTGTACTATTTTAAAGGCTGACAGTCCTTCACTCCGAGTCCCCTATCCTGCTCCCTTACTGTCACACTCTTGTCCCTGAACACAGGCCCTGCCCTAGGAGATGTGACTGCATCTTGGTACAAAGGATACCTTCCCCCTCCCTGATGCATCGCTGTGTCTGCAGTTCAGCCTCCAGCTCAAACTCTGAGCTGAAGTCGAAATGCAAACAGATACTGCGGAGGTATTCGCCCTGGATCAAAATGGCATCCAGGAGCTCCCACATGCTGCAGCTGCAACACATCACCTGTCATCCTTAATGTATTCAAATTAGCTATTTAATTATTTTGTTCAATTATACACTTACCTTTTATACATTTTATTAACATTACCACCAGTTGCTAAACCATTCTGAACCTTAAGAATAGACTACATCTTACTTACCAGATACTCACCAAATAACGAGCCTCTCCTGTGAGAAAGTGAGATAGCAAAAGAGCACCTTTTCCCCCAGCTTCCCAACTCCCTTAATTACTCAACTCCCAGCACTCGATTCTAAGTCACACTTGGTGCAGTGAACCGTACCTAAAGCGCCTCTTTCCCCCAATGCATCAAATTCCCCCCCTGAACCAAATTCCCAGATATACCCACTGGGTCTCGGTCTCACTGATCATGGGGCCTTTCCTGAGGATTCGCAGCAGGAAGCATACAAAGGAGCCATCGATCTTATCGAAATGCAGAACCGGCTCAAGGGGCTGAATGAGTGACTCCTGCTCCCGCAGTCCAAAAATGTGCGGGTTAGGTTGATTGGCTATGCTAAAATTGCCCCTTAGAGCCCTCAGATGTGTAGGTTAGAGGGATTAGTGGGTAAAATATGTGGGGATATGGGGATAGGGCCTGGGTGGGATTGTGGTCGGTGCAGACTCGATGGGCCAAAGGGCCTCTTTCTGCACTGTAGGGTATCTATCTATCATTCCTATTTATTCTTTGGATACTTTCTGCAGTGTAGTGGCCTGTTTTGTATAGGAGGGCTGTGGCTTTCCCGGCAGGTTGGAAGGGAGTTAGTTGTGTTGGAGAAAGTAGCAATGTAGCAACAGAATGTGACCTGAGTAACCCCAGAGGAAGTACAGACTGTCGATCCAATAACAACTTGCATCTCTATAGCACCTCAAAAGTAATAATCATAATGAAGCACTGCACAACAGCGTAATCTTTTTTTCATTCATTTGTGGGACATGGGCGTCTCTGGCCGGCCAGCATTTATTGCCCATCCCTAGTTGCCCTTGAGAAGGTGGTGGTGAGCTGCCTTCTTGAAACGCTGCAGTCCACATGCTGTGGGTTGACCCACAATGCCGTTAGGGAGGGAATTCCAGGCTTTTGACCCAGCGACTGCGAAGGGACGGTGATATATTTCCAAGTCAGGATGGTGAGTGGATTGGAGGGGAACTTGCAAGCCACTCACCTTAATTACCCAATCCGACAACAGAAAAATGATACTGAGCTAACAAAGACGTTAGGAGAGGTGGCCAAAGAATTGGTCCAAAAGGAATGTTTTTAAAGAAGGAGGGAGAGGCAGAGAGGCCAAGAGATTTAGAGAGGGAGTTTCTGAGCTTTGAGCCCATATAGCTGAAGGCACAGATCCCAGTTGTCAAGTGATGAAAACTTAGGATGTGCAAAGGGTCAGAATTGGAGTAATACAGAGATCTTGGAGGATTGTAGGGGCCGGAGGAGGTTACAGAGATGGGGAAGGTTATCGGACTGTAAGAGGTTGCAATTTACAGATGGGGGGGGTGGTTAAAGAGGTAGGGAGGATGGTAGGGGTTGGAGGAAGTTACAGAGATACGGAGGGTTATAGGGGCTGGTGGAGGTTACAGAGATAAATAGAATTGTAGGGGCTGGAGGAAGTTACAAGGAGAAAGAGGGTTACGGGGCTGGAGGAGGTTACAAAGATAGAGAAAGTTATCGGGGCTGTAGGAGGTTGCAGAGAAATGGAGGGTTGTAAAGGCTGGCGGAGGTTGCAGAAATAGGGAGTGGCTGGAGGAAGTTACAGGCTGTAGGTGCTGGAAGCGGTTACAGGTATAAAGAGGGTTATAGAGTCTGGAGAAGGTTATAAAGGCTAGTATGGGCTGGAGGAGATCTCAGAGATAAAGAGGCTGGTATGGGCTGGAGGAGGTGGCAGAGGTAGTGAGGGTGGTAGGGTCTCGAGGAGGTTAGAGGAATAGTGAGGTTTGTAGGATGTGGAGGAGGTTACAGAGATAGTGAGGGTTGTAGAGGCTGGAGGAGGTTACAGGGATAAAGAGGCTGGCATGAACTGGAAGAGGTGCAGAGATAGAGTGAGGGTTGTAGAGGCTGGAGGAGGTTACAGGGATAGAGTGGGTTATAAGGCTGGTGAACTTTACAGGTTAGTATTGGGAGGGTGAGGACGCGGATGATTTGAACACCCTGCGCAATAGTTGTGGATTTTGTTGGCAGCAGGAAGATGCTGATATCTGGTAGATAAGTTTTGATATCCTGCCAATTCGATTCTGTATATTATACGCAACAGTTTACAGTAATGACTACCATGTAGTGATGGAACACAGAAAATATCAGGCAGAGGGAGAAGGTTACTGATTTCCTGAGGGCAGTATCTCACAAACCCACCAATTCCAAGTCAGTTAAAATATTTACACTACCTTTGCTTTCATTTTAATGCAGTAACATTGGCAATGGCCAAGGTCGCTTGGCAACATCATTAGATCTGAGTTATAAATAGCTCGCTGGGTTTCAGGGCCAGTGCAGAGCAGCGCGACACGATTGCACCAACTCCATCAGCACCTCTGCTCAAACTGTACGGCACTTCAGTTAGAGCAGGCAGTGCACAATGTGGCCAATTCTGCCCACCAAGGCACAGGGGAGACATTCACAACTGCTGCAGTCTTGGAGGACAAGACTGGAGAAGCTCTGGGACTCTTCAACTTTGAAAGGGGGCAATTGAGAGAGGACATTACAGAGACAAATAAAACGGGGAACAGCGCGGTAAGAGAATATCTGAAGTTAAGCCGGAAAGTTCGAATCGACGGAATGTCAAGATTTAAGACGCACGCTTGTTAATTCTTTCTCCTCGAAACGTCTACACTCTTGGACCTCCTGGGCAGCAGAGTGCAAAGAAAACCTTGGAATTATTTGCTGAAACAGCTGGGAGGGGGTAAATCCTGGGTTGTTTTTTTTTTATCTGAATGAGTGTGACAGGCCAAATAGCCTCCTTCACCCTCATCTCGCCATTACCCACCCCATTGGCAGACTCCCCTCCCCCAACAACACCCTGCTTTTAAACACTTTCGGCAACACATAATTTTATGCATCTCTGAGATGATATTAATATTCATAAGAAACGCAGTGCTTCACATGATCAATTAATGAAATGCAAAATATTAATGTATATGCAAATGAGTGGGCGCTTGCCTGGGGCTCAGCAGTGGTGTCACACCCCACAAGAGACAAGGAAGTTAGTGGGAGTTCAAGATATACTTTTTAATAGGCACTTTTCTTAATGAGCATAGCTTACTTCACCCAATGTGTGCAGGTGCTGTGGTCTCTGAAGGGAGCACCATATGCCAAAAGAGTTTGGGACAGATAGAAAGACCTCAGGATGTCCATATTTACTATCAAGTATTTCTTGAAGTGTAGTCAATGTCGGAAATGTGGCAGCTAATTTGCGCAAGGTCCCACAAACAGCCATGAGTTTATAGCCAGATAGTGGCCGGAATTCTCCGGCCGTTCATGCCAGCGGGATTCTCCGGTCTCACCGGCAACGCACCCCCACCCGCGGGTTTCCCGCCGGCGTGAGATGACGTCAATGGGAACTCCCATTAACAGCGGTGGGACCAGAGAATCCCGCCGTTAGCAAACATCACGCCACCTCCCACTGGCGGGAAACACACGGCTGGGAGGCCGGAGAATCTCAGCCATTGTTTTGTTGTGATATTGGCTGAGGGATAAATATTGTTTGTATGGCCACATACGTAGGTACACGGTACCTACTCTTGCAACTCGGCCGACATTGTCTACCTGTTACGCTGCAGGAAAGGATGTCCCGAGGCATGGTACATTGGGGAAACCATGCAGACGCTACGACAACGGATGAATGAACACCGCTCGACAATCACCAGGCAAGACTGTTCTCTTCCTGTGGGGGAGCACTTCAGCAGTCACGGGCATTCAGCCTTGGATCTTCAGGTAAGCGTTCTCCAAGGCGGCCTTCACAACACACGACAGCGCAGAGTCGCTGAGCAGAAACTGATAGCCAAGTTCCGCACACATGAGGACGGCCTAAACCGGGATGTTGGATTTATGTCACATTATCAATAGCCCCCACAGCTTGCCTCCTGGGCATGCAGAATTTCACTAGCTGTTCTGTCTGGAGACAATACACATCTCTTTAACCTGTGTTTAATGTTCCCTCCACCCACATTGTCTGTACCTTTAAGACCTGGCTGGCTGTAGGATTCGCATTCTAATCAGTATTCTGCAACTTGATTCTGTGTCTCTGTGCACTGTTTGAGAACACATTTCCACTCCATCTGACGAAGGAGCAGCACTCCGAAAGCTTATGGTATTTGCTACCAAATAAACCTGTTGGACTTTAACCTGGTGTTGTGAGACTTCTTACTGTGTTCACCCCAGTCCAACGCCGGCATCTCCACATCATGGATAAATATTAGTCAGGATGCTAGGAAGACCTCCCCTTGCTCTGCTTCCAATAGGGCCACAGGATCTTCCACATCCACCTGAGTGGGTTGTTGGGGTTTAGTGTGTAAGACGACGATGGCCGGAATTCCACTGGCCCGACTCTGAGGCTCGCAGGACAGCGTTCTCCGTTGGTCTAAGGCGGGATCTTACGAGCCTCAGGGGGGCGTGCCAGTAAAATTCCGGCAGGTGTCTCTAACAATGCAGCACTCCCTCAGTACTGACCTTCTGACAGTGCAACACTCCCTCAGTACTGACCTTCTGACAGTGCAGCACTCCCTCAGCACTGACCTTCTGACAGTGCAGCACTCCCTCAGCCCTGACCCTCTGACAGTGCAGCACTCCCTCAGTACTGACCTTCTGACAGTGCAGCACTCCCTCAGCACTGACCTTCTGACAGTGCAGCACTCCCTCAGCCCTGACCCTCTGACAGTGCAGCACTCCCTCAGCACTGACCTTCTGACAGTGCAGCACTCCCTCAGCCCTGACCCTCTGACAGTGCAGCACTCCCTCAGTACTGACCTTCTGACAGTGCAGCACTCCCTCAGTACTGACCTTCTGACAGTGCAACACTCCCTCAGTACTGACCTTCTGACAGTGCGGCACTCCCTCAGTACTGACCCTCTGACAGTGCAACACTCCCTCAGTACTGACCTTCTGACAGTGCAGCACTCCCTCAGCACTGACCTTCTGACAGTGCAGCACTCCCTCAGTACTGACCTTCTGACAGTGCAGCACTCCCTCAGCACTGACCCCCTGACAGTGCAGCACTCCCTCAGTACTGACCTTCTGACAGTGCAGCACTCCCTCAGTACTGACCCTCTGACAGTGTGGCACTCCCTCAGTACTGACCCTCTGACAGTGCAGCACTCCCTCAGCACTGACCTTCTGACAGTGCAGCACTCCCTCAGTACTGACCCTCTGACAGTGTGGCACTCCCTCAGTACTGACCCTCTGACAGTGCGGCACTCCCTCAGCCCTGACCCTCTGACAGTGCAGCACTCCCTCAGTACTGACCCTCTGACAGTGTGGCACTCCCTCAGTACTGACCCTCTGACAGTGCGGCACTCCCTCAGCCCTGACCCTCTGACAGTGCAGCACTCCCTCAGTACTGACCTTCTGACAGTGCAGCACTCCCTCAGCACTGACCCTCTGACAGTGCGGCACTCCCTCAGCACTGACCCTCTGACAGTGCGGCACTCCCTCAGCACTGACCCTCTGACAGTGCGGCACTCCCTCAGCACTGACCCTCTGACAGTGCAGCACTCCCTCAGCACTGACCCTCTGACAGTGCAGCACTCCCTCAGCACTGACCTTCTGACAATGCAGCACTCCCTCAGCACTGACCATCTGACAGTGCAGCACTCCCTCAGTACTGACCCTCTGACAGTGCAGCACTCCCTCAGCACTGACCCTCTGACAGTGCAGCACTCCCTCAGCACTGACCCTCTGACAGTGCAGCACTCCCTCAGCACTAACCCTCTGACAGTGCAGCACTCCCTCAGTACTGACCCTCTGACAGTGCAGCACTCCCTCAGCACTGACCCTCTGACAGTGCAGCACTCCCTCAGCACTGACCCTCTGACAGTGCAGCACTCCCTCAGCACTGACCCTCAGACAGTGCAGCACTCCCTCAGCACTGACCCTCTGACAGTGCAGCACTCCCTCAGCACTGACCCTCTGACAGTGCGGCACTTCCTCAGCACTGACCCTCTGACAGTGCGGCACTCCCTCAGCACTGACCCTCTGACAGTGCGGCACTCCCTCAGTACTGACCCTCTGACAGTGCAGCACTCCCTCAGCACTGCACTGGAGTGTCAGCCTGGATTGGTTAAGCCTCTGGACAATTCTAAAGAGGAAAATCCATTCTCTCCAGTGCATGGCCCGAGAGCTTGGAGCTTAGAACCCTAGTACAGAAGGAGGCCATTCGGCCCATCGAGTCTGCATTAACTTTCCGACAGAGCATCCCACCCAGACCCTATCCCCGTAACACCACATATTTACCCCAACAATCCCCCTAGCCTACATCTTGGGACACTAAGGGGACAATTTAGCGTGACCAATCAACCTAACCCGCATTTCTTTGGACTGTGGGAAGAAACCGGAGCACCCGGAGGAAACCCACGCAGACACGGGGAGGAAGTGCAAACTCCACACAGACAGTGACCCAAGGCCGGGAATCGAACCCGGATCCCTGGCGCTGTGAGGCAGCAGTGCTAACCCACTGTGCCACCGTGCCGCCCACACATTGTATGAACCGCTCTTTCTACAAAGGCAAAATGCAGCCATCAATGTACACACAGCAAGATCCCAGAAACTGTAAACGAAATGAATGGATATTTAATCTTCCTGATGTTAGTGGTTGAGGGAAGGATATTGTCCAGTGAGAGAACCCACCTCTCCTTGTTGTAAGGTGCTGTGGGACCTTTAATATTCACTTGAAGATGCAAAAAGGCTGATGTCTCAACCTGGAGGATGCACTTCCCGACAGCCCAGCGGCCTCTCACGGTGCAGCGCCAGCCTGGATTGTGCACCACCCTGACTGCCACCCATATCACAAATAAAAATGTCACCAAGCCTAATTTCTTTGAATGGTTATTACAGCTCCCCTGAACAAGAAGCAAACTGTGCGCACCAGTCGGATGAGGCATTCCACAAAGAGACAGATGCCATTCGAGATGAACCGATAAATGGGATAATAAGTACTCGATTAGACCCATCTGTAGGTCATGTGTTGGGCTGTTAGCTCTGATAGATATGGGTGCAGAGAGCAGGGACTATTTTTGACTAGGTAGTATTGTGCAGCTGAATCACCCGTGATCCAATTCCCTCGGAGCAGTGCTGCCCACATACATCAAACAGTCCCAGTTCTGTCTGGTGTTTCTTCAGTATTCCAGCTGTTTACCTTTGGATCCATCTGACATTTAATCTGCTTGTACAATTCCCCCTGGATTTGCCTTCCATGCCTATTAGACAAAACATCCAACTGCAACCTTCACTCCGCTTGGGATTATCTCAGGAGAAAAGGCTGAGGTTTTTTACACTGGGAGTGTATTGTTCATTGGAATATATAGAGCGGCTTCATCGAGTTACCTCACAGAAAGGCTGCTATTGTAATCCTCAGTTTTAAACTCAATGGGGGGGGGAACTTTCCAATCCCGCCCGCCAGGGGAGTCGTAGCGGGTGAGGGGCGGACCATGCAAAGGTCCGTTGACCTCAGGTGGGATTTTCCGGTTTTGGAGGGCGAACACGGCCGGAAAATCCTGCCCAATGTGCTAACTGGACTGAATATCCCGGCCTCACTAACGTGGATCCTGTCCTTTCAGTTTTACTGTTCATTCTGTTTAAGTTTAAATTTATTTATTCATGTCACAAGTAGGCTTACATTGCAACGAAGAAACTGTGAAAATCCCCTAGTCGTCGTCACTGAGGGAGAATTTAGCACGGCCAATGCACCCTAACCGGCACGTCTTTCGGACAGTGGGAGGAAACCGGAGCACTGGATGAAGCCCATGCAGACACGGGGAGAATGTGCAGACTCCGCACAGACAGACAGTGACACAAGCCGGGAATCGAACCCAGGTCCCTGGCGCTGTGAGGCAGCTGTGCATCTGGTTTAGTTCCATTGCAGGTTTTTTGATTTCTTTCCCCTTTTTGTGGTGCTTTCTAACTTAGCCTCCTATCCAGTATATTGTTGCAGATAGATTCTCCACCATCTGTAACTGGGGTTTAGTATCAGTCCCTGATGTAGCATCTGGCCCGCTGTGTTTGAGATTAGGGAATTGTGTTCAGAATCTGGATGAGGTTGAACTATCCCTGACGTCAGCGTGGTGTAAAGTACCCCACCCCCCCCCCCCCCCACCCCCACCCCCCCCTCCTTCCCCATGTTATAAAAATTTAACACCCCAGGCCCCACTCATCACAAACATTTTTCTCGGTATAAATTACATTTTTTTTTCGTTTTACTCGATGTGAGACGTGTTGCTGAGCAACAGTGCCATCGAGAGCCTGGAGGGATTTTTGACAAGCGCACGCATGTCATGCACAATGTTCCTCCTGGCTCGGTGTTTTGCTTTCATGGATGTTGAGCTCCCCGTGTGGTTAGGTCAGACTAAACGGGACCAACACTGTCGGTGCTGCAGAGTGGTTTTGGGTTAGCCGACGGCCGGGCTTTGTGCGAGATCCGCACACTCTCCAGTAGGGGGCACTGGATGGCAGTCGGGACTGGGAATCCTGGACCAAGTTACTTCATCCTTCCAAAGATCTCAGAATCGCCCGTGCAGCCAATCAGCTCAGCCGAGTTCACTGAGTTCTGGGCCCAGGTTTCTAACTAGCATCACACTGGGTTAGTGCACCTACCCACTCGGGGTTGAAATGCTCAAGATGTGATGTTAATTAAGGCAGCTTTCTGCCTTGTCAGATGGTTTGCAACTGACTCAAGAACATCTTCTTCCCTGCTAACTCCTGAATGGGCCTACCATATATTAAGCTGATCTTTCTCTACACCCTAGCTGTGACTGTAACACAGTGTGCGGGATTTTACAACCACGCTCGTCTCAAAACTGTAAAATCCCACCTGAGGTGAATGGACTTTTCCATTGTCCACCCCTCGCCCGCTCCCATTCCCGTAGCGAGCAGGGCGGTAAGATTCCGGCCTATGTTCTGCGCCCTCTGCTTTCCTTCTCCCCTATGTACCTTTTATTTTATTCATTCATGGGACATGGGTGTCTCTGGCTGGCCAGCATTTATTGCCTATCCCTAGTTGCCCTTGAGAAGGTGGTGGTGAGCTGCCAGCTTGAATCGCTGCAGTCCATGTTCTGTGGGTTGACCCACAATGCCGTTAGGGAGGGAATTCCAGGATTTTGACCCAGTGACTGCGAAGGAACGGCGATATATTTCCAAGTCAGGATGGTGAGTGGTTTGGAGGGGAACTTGCAGGTGGTGATGTTCCCATGTGTCTGCTGCCCTTGTCCTTCTAGATGGAAGTGGTTGTGGGTTTGGAAGGTGCTGTTTAAAGATCTTTGGTGAATTGCTGCAGTGCATGTTGTAGATAGTACACACTGCTGCTACTGAGCGTCAGTGATGGAGGGAGTGGATGTTTGTGGATGTGGTGCCAATCAAGCGGGAAGCTTTATCCTGGATGGTGTCAAGCTATGAACGGTATGCTTTGCCTGTAAAGCGCGTAAGGAACAATACTTTTCACTGTAACTCAATACATGTGACAATAATAAATCAAATCAAAAGTGATGGTCAACTTTGTGTTAGGCATCATCTGGTGTGGCTCAGGGGCCCTAGTCCCGGTATGCCAGTCCCAGCCGCATTTCTTGCAGAGGAAGAGGGGGGTGTTGAGGAGCTGCAGCATTCACTGGCCCCTATTTTTTCTGGGCCCTAAGCTTTGATTCTGTTTGCCCATACAGTCAGCCTCCAGAGGATCAGCCATCAGTGATTGTCCCCCAGTGTCCATGTCTGCCATCTTCATATCATGCATGCGAGTGTACTTGTAGCGGAGGAATGAATGCCCAAGAGGTGATGACCCAGTGCCCAGTTCACTGTGCAGAAAGTCTTTGTGTATACGGCCATTATTCATCCAGTGAATGCGGCCAAGCCAGCGCAGACATCATTGGCTTAGCAATGTATGCCGATGAACCTGGCTTGCTCCAGGAGTTGGTGACCTTGTCCTGCCAAGAGATGCTGAGGATATGTCTGAGACAGTGAGTGTGGAAACTGTTCCGCCTTTTCGCCTGCCTGGTATATGTTGCCAATGTCTCAACACTCCAGACACTCGAACACTCTGGTTAAGTGCATTGACCCGAACAGGCACCAGAATGTGGCGACTAGGGGAACTTCACAATAGATTCATTGCAGTGTTAAGTAGTAAGCTTTACTTGTGGCAAATAAGTAAATAAACTTTAAACTTTAGAGGACTGTGCTAAGGACGCAGTCTTTGGTGTTCTCTAGTTAAATTGCTGCACACTCACAGCTTGGACATAACAGCTGCAACTTTTGAAATGCGTGAGTTGATTCCAGCACTAAGTGACAGATTGTTAGTGATTGCGGGGCCTCGATATGTGAAGCTATCAACAACCTCCAGCACCAAGTTAAAAGCAAAATACTGCGGATGCCGGATTCTGAAACAAAAGCAGAAAATGCTGGAAAATCTCAGCAGGTCGGACAGCATCTGTGGAGAGAGAATAGAGCCAATGTTTCGAGTCAGGAGGATACCACATCCCAAGAGGACACTAGTGACCATGGACTTCCATTGGATTAGTCCATGCTTACACTCAGTGAAGTACTGCAGTTGTTTGCCATTGCCTTCTGCAGTGTGGCTGAACAGGAAGCTTTCCTGCTCTTACCCGCCTGCCACCCAGCGCAATGCAAGGAATTATAGGCTGATAATTAACCTGATTGCCTGCACTATGAACAGACCTTACATGGCCTGAAGTGGGTCTTGAACCCAGAGCCTCGACCCCAAGGCAGGTATACTACCAACGTGCCACAAGACACGTTCCTGTAGCATAAATCAATGGTTCCCAATCTTCACCTGATGAAGGAGCGGCGCTCCAAAAGCTCGTGATACCAAATAAACCTGTTGGACTTTAACCTGGTGTTGTGAGACTTCTTACTGTGCTTACCCCAGTCCAACGCCGGCATCTCCTTATCATGACTACCACCGACACCGCAAGACCCACCTAATGAAGGAGCAGTGCTCCAAAAGCTCATGATTCCAAATAAACCTGTTGGACTTTAACCTGGTGTTGTGAGACTTCTTACTGTGCCCACCCCAGTCCAACGCCGGCATCTCCACATCATGGCAACCTTTTATATGTCTATACTACACAAAAATAATTTGAGGCACACTTCCTATTTTCTCTGTCTTCTTTCCTGACTGTGAACTTTGTTTTTAACTTCTCCCTGTCCTCCCTCCTGTTTTTTGTTTGCCTCTCCCTGTCTGTCTCACTTCTCTCAGGATTTTTGCACACTTTTTGTGCAGGCGCATAGGACCTTTGGCTGCAGCTCCAAGTCCTGTTGGTCATATGCATGGGCCTGACCAACATCAAAAATCTAAACCACGCATGTGTGGTTATCTCCCATCCAGCGCATGTGCAGGAGGCCCAAGATTCATCGGCTCTTGGAGATGCTAACCATAGAACTGAAGATGAAGGTTAGTTTTAGTTTAATTACATGAATTTTGAATCTTTTTTTCGTGGCACACGAGAGGGGGGCCTTCACGACAGGGAACCACTGGTATAATCTCTCCCTCAATGTCAACAAAACGAAGGAGATTGTCATCGACTTCAGGAAGCGTAAAGGAGAACATGCCCCTGTCTACATCAACGGGGACAAAGTAGAAAGGGTCGAGAGCTTCACGTTTTTAGGTGTCCAGATCATCAACAACTTGTCCTAGTCCTCCCATGCTGACACTATAGTTAAGAAAGCTCACCAACATCTCTACTTTCTCAGAAGATGAAGAAAATTTGGCATGTCAGCTGCAACTCTCACCAGCTTTTACAGATGCACCACAGAAAGCATTCTTTCCGGTTGTACCACAACTTGGTATGGCTCCTGCTCTGCCCAAGATCGCAAGGAACGACAACAGATCGTGAATGTAGCCCAATCCATCACGCAAACCAGCCTCCCATCCATTGACTCTGTCTACACTTCCTGCTGCCTTGGCAAAGCAGCCAGCATAATTAAGGACCCCATGCACCCCGAACATTCTCTCTTCCACCTTCTTCCATCGGGAAAAACATACAAAAATCTGAGGTCACGTACCAACCGACTCAAGAACAGCTTCCTCCCTGTTGCCATCAGACTTTTGAATGGACCTACCTTGCATTAAGTTGATCTTTCTCTACACCCGAGCTATGACTGTAACACTACATTCTGCATTCTCTCATTTCCTTCTCTATGAACGGTATGCTTTGTCTGTACAGCGCACAACAAACAATACTTTTCACTGTTGCTAATACACGTGACAATAATAAATCAAATCAAATCAAGTCAAAATCAAATCAGTATAAACAGTTGTGAGAGTTGGAAGTTTGGCATTCTTGCATTTGTCCTGTTGAGTACAAGATGAAAAGCTTCGACAGCATCCTTTCAGCAAAATAACTGGATGTATCGCTAAGCATTACTTTGACTACACTGTCACAACACATCAAAAGTAATGTCTAGTGCATGCACACACACACACACAGCTATCTTAAGAAAGCATTCTAATGTAATGTGATTTGTAGATTCACCATCAAGCCAGGAGTACCAATTGCTTGTACCAGTAGTTGATGCCCTAAATTTATCTGCTACATATATTTTCTATGCAGTTTTCTGTGTTTAATGGACAGGCCTTAATGCAAAAAGCTGTTGTTGTTTGTTACTCAGCCAGCAGTGAAAGAGAAACTCCGAAGAGAGAAAGGAGAGGGAGATTGTTCAATGTGGAAAAAGGGCAAGCCATTGGATTGAAAAAGATGCATATATTTAACAGGGGAAAGAAGAACAAAAACCAATTGACCTTTTCTCACCAGGGTAACTCTGAGACAACATTGGGATACTTAAAAGAGATTTAAAACAGTCAGCAGTGATAAGACAATGAAACCTGTGCTCAAAGCTCATTGAACTCAATGATTAAAAGTGTGTAAGGGTCAGAAACGAGGCGAGTGAATGAGAGACGCAGTAGAAACGACATGTTTCCCGCATAAAGGAAATGACTGCTGGAAATAGGCAAGGATTAGAGAGGACACTGATCTGTTTCAGTAAACGGACGGGAAATTGTCAATGTTACTCGGGGGCTTGGGGAATGGATTCTGTCTCAACACTGAAAACAATCAGAACGACTTTGCCGAGGATGTTCCTGGCCGTCAGGAGAAGATCACGGAGAGAATTCCAACATAGAATCCCCACAGGGCAGGAGGAGGCCATTCAGCCCATCGAGCCTGCACCGACAACAACCCCGCCCAGGCCCTATCCCCCACAACACCGCATATTTAACCTGCTAATCCCTCTGACATCCCCCTGACATTTAAGGGGCAATTTAGCACGGCCAATCCACCTAACCCGCACATCTTTGGACTATGGGAGGAAACTGGAGGAAACCCACACAGACACGGGGAGAATGTGGAGACGCAGCACAGTCATCGAAGGCTAGAATCAAACCTGGGTCCCTGGCGCTGTGAGGCAGCAGTGCCAACTACTGTGCCACTGCGCCACCCCAAACAATTTGTTGAGTTTTTAAAAAGGACATTTCCTGTGATGGGTGGTGGGGTAAACACATGATGTGTAACTGATTCAAGAATTCGATTCACTGTTTCACAGCAGTTTACAGCTCAGGTGGAGGCCATTCAGCCCATCGTGTCCATACTGGTCAACAAAGATCTGATTACTCTAATCCCATTTTCCAGCACTTGACCTGTAGCCCTGGAGGTTATGGCAGCGTAGGTGAATGTCACCACCCTCTGAGTGAAAAGGTTTGTCCTCCTAGCCTTCTAACTCTGACCTTAAATCCATGCCCCTTCAAAGGTAGGTCTTTCCAGTCACAAATGAGGATCTATAATCATGTCAGTATTTTTGAAACCTCCCATTGGGTGTCAGGAACCACAGATGATGCATAGGAAAAGAGCAAAGGAGCCTAAAACTCCCAAAACCATGAGGAAAATAGACATTTAACATGTCACCTGAGGAAATGTACGGGCAGCACGGTGGCACAGTGGTTAGCACTGCTGCCTCACAGCGCCAGGGACCCGGGTTCGATTCTGGCCTTCGATGACTGCCTGTGAGGTGTTTGCATGTTCTCCCCGTGTCTGTGTGGGTTTCCTCCAGTTTCCTCCCACAGTCCAAAGATGTGCGGGTTGGGTGGATTGGCCACGCTAAATTGCCCCTTGGTGTAAGGGGGACTAGCAGGGTAAATAAGTGGGGTAACGGGGATAGGGCCTGGGTGGGATTGTTGTCGGTGCAGACTCGATGGGCCGAATGGCCTCCTCCTGCACTGTAGGGATTCTATGATGATTCTATGAAATGGGTTTAGGGATTTTAAACGTTAAGATTTGACGAAAAATGTTGGTGTTAATTGGCAAAGATAAAATGAAAGGTAAATTGACTGCCACTCCCCAGAGGAAGAACAGGATTGGATGATGCTGTACTAATCTTCCAATCTCTGCTTGTGTCAAGCATGGCTCCCACACTCCACTGGATAACATGTGCGAGAGGGCATGGACCCAGGCCATTCAGCCCAAGCATTCCATGCTGGTGTTAACGCTCCAGTCAAGTCTCCACTTATCTTTCCTCATCTAAATCATTGTAACCGTCTATTCCCTTCTCTCTCACCTTCTCTCATCCCCCCTCAAGTGGATCTATACCATCTACTGCAACTAATCCCTATGGTAGCGGGTTCCACATTCTCCCCACTCTTTGGGGGGAATTTTACCATTTTGAGTCTAAGTGCCGGATCTGGGCGTCAAATAGGTCCGCGCCTGGAAACCTCTTTCCAGCGCGCCCATACGTGTTTTGCCGGCTGCGGTCCGATCCACGCTGTGGGCGGGACTTAGCGCTGGTGGACTGATCGGAGCTCTGAACTGCGCGTTGCTCAGTTCGAAAAAAATCTGACAGCGGCCCGGGCGCGAAGAAAAAAAGCCGAGAGCGGAGAGACCGGCTCTCTGGTGTTCATCCTCTGGTCGGAGGGGGGGGAGAGGGAGGTGTGTGTGTGTGTGTGTGTGTGTGTGACCGATAATCCCCTGGGGGTGGAGAAGGGGGTGTGACCGATCATCCCCTGGGGAGGGGGGGGGGGGAGGAGAGGGGTGTGACGTATTAACTCTCTGGCCGGGGGGGGTTCCGCTACCTGTCTGCGGCCGATCCCTCCTGGCACCATCACTGGGACACTGCCAGCCAGAGATTACTCTTCCCCTGCAGGTGCTAGAGAGCGGGAGAGATGGTTGTGGCTGGTAGTGAACCAGTGATGGTGCCAGGAGGGATCGGCCGCAGACAGGCAGCGGAACCCCCGCGACCAGAGGATGATACGTCACACCGCCCCCCCCCCCCCCCCGCCCCCCCACAGGGGATGATAGGTCACACCCCCTCCTCTCCCACCCCCCAGAGGATGAGACGTCACACCCCCTCTCCTCCTCCCAACCCCCTCCCCCCCGACCAGAGGGTGACCTGGGTCAGAGAGCCGTTGCAGCCTCTGACCCCGCTCTTCGGAGGCTGCAGCGGTGACTTCAGACTTTTATTTTGCAGGTCGGTAACAGCGCGGACGCGGAACAGGCCAGAAGACGGTAAAGTGGGATTTGGCGGTAGAGTTGGGCGCGCGGTTCATTAAGTCGATTTAAATGCATGCAAATGCATTTAAATCGTCAGGCCGCCCGATTCGGGCGCGGGCTGGACCCGCGCCCGAATCGGGTGTCGGTAAAGCCGCGATCTGCTCAGAATCGGGTGCAGATCACGGTATGGGCCCGACGCCCAACTTTACTGCGATTTCATGCCCGTAAAATCAGGCCCTTTGCGTGAAGAGGTTCCTTCTGAATTCCCTATAGGATTTCTCGGTGACTATCTTATATTGATGGCCTCCAGATATGCTCTTCCCCACAACAGGAAATAATCTGTCCATTCTCTTAAACCTAGAGTTGTCCTGGCATTTCCAGGAAGTTAAAGTTTCACCTCCAGGTCAATCCAAAGATCAGAAAGCCTACCAATACCTCTACTTTCTCAGGCGGCTAAGGAAAATTGGCATGTCCGCTACGACTCTCACCAATTTTTACAGATGCACCATAGAAAGCATTCTTTCCAGATGTATCACAGCTTGGTATGGCTCCTGCTCTGTCCAAGACCGCAAGAAACTACAAAGGGTTGTGAACAAAGTCCAGTCCATCACTCAAACCAGCCTGCCATCCATTGACTCTGTCTACACTTCCCGCTGCCTCGGAAAAGCAGCCAGCATAATCAAGGACCCCACGCACCGCGGACATTCTCTCTTCCACCTTCTTCCATTGGGAAAAGATACAAAAGTCCGAGAACACGCACCAACCTACTCTGGAACAGCTTCTTCCCTGCTGCCATCAGAGTATTGAATGGAACTCCCTTATATTAAGTTGATCTTTCTATGACTGTAATACTATAGTCTCATTTCCTTCTCCCCTATGTACTCTATGTACGGTATGCTTTGTCCGTATAGCGTGCAAGAAACAATACTTTTCATTGTATACTAATACATGTGATAATAATAAATCAAATTATTGATTATTCCAATGAATTCCTACCATGAATTCCTCCCTCTGCGACTGGATCCTAGATTTCCTAACCCACAGACCACAATCAATAAGGATAGACAACTCCTCCATGATTACACTCAACACCGGTCCCCACACGGCTATGTTCTCAGCCCCCTACTATACTCCTTACACACCTATGACTGTGTGGCCAAATTCCCCTCCAGTTCGATTTTCAAGTTTGCTGATGACATCACTGTAATGGATCAGATCTTAAACAACAACAAGACGGAGTATAGGAAAGATGTAGAGAATCTGGTGAACTGGTGCGATGACAATAATCTCTCCCTCAATGTCAACAAAACAAAGGAGATTGTCATCGACTTCAGGAAGCCTCGTGAAGGGCATGCCTACATTAATGGGGACGAAGTAGAAATGGTCGAGAGCTTCAAGTTTACTGTAACACCACATTCTGCACTCTCTCCTTTCCTTCTCTGTGAACGGTATGCTTTGTCTATATAGCGCGCAAGAAACAATACTTTTCACTGTATACTAATACATGTGACAATAATAAATCAAATCAAATCAAACGCTCTGAGCATTCAAGAGGAAAATCATATTGTGTTTTTTACTGATTATAAAACTAAGTTGAGGATGGGGATGAGAGGTTGTCTGACAATGAGGAACCATCCAATTGGACAATGAATAGTCTGTTGGCTTTCTGAATTCCAAAGGAAAGCGAGGGCCCATGAGGATGGACAGGTTGGTGACCAATGGCCAGAGTGTGGAGGCATGGTGGACAAGGGGCAGCAGATCATGTGACAACAGCACCAGGAAGATGTCCAGACAGAATTTGGCAATTCCACATCCTGCTGGGATCTTTGAACTGGTGAACTTGCCGCCAAATGTACTGTGACCGGCAACGCCCTCTCCGTCAGAGCCCGGAACTGCGTTCAGAGCCCAGCTCAATCTCGATTAATCATCGCTGCTCCAAACATTGGCAGAAATTAAGGACAGACAAAGATGCAGCTTGTGCTTTGCAGTCACCCGCTGTCACTCAGCGATGTGTTTTGTCAGTTATTAGTTGGGTTACAGGGTCAGAGATTGGATCACTGGGGTCGGGAGCGCTCACTGCTTTATCCTTAGCTCTCATTAGCTGAGCAAAAACAAGGGATAAGGGATGAAGGAGACGGAAGGGGAAACATGGTCAAATAAAACCAGGAATTGACACATTCATGTTGACTCAATGGGGGCAAGGGGAGAGGCTTTAGCCCAAACTCCGGGTTTTAAAATCAGTGACTCCACGGAAAACAATTGTGTGTCACATGGAAACCGATGTGAAAGATGCAATAACAAGGATTAACGCTCTTCTAATAGACCGTACGACACTTCTGATTATGTGCTAAGCTCAACCATCTGGGCTGGGTGAAGACATATGGCACTTGCTATTAAGTACAGTCGTTACTTAATGGTGTGTGCAATTCTGTAAAGACTGAAGAAATGAGACAATATTATAAGGAGCCCTCAAGCAAAACCTTTACATCAACTGTGATTTTACATGACTTGGCAAGTGTCTGCTGTCTCTTATCAGAATCATTACCGCCTTGGTGTTGCTGGCGGGGAGGAGGGGATGGGGATGGCAAATACAATGTTCTAGAGGCCAGTGAGAGAAGGGCGGGCAGGCGACCATTCACTCTTCATCAGATTGACTTGATTTACAGAACCCATTCTGATGCTGCTTGCATCCCCTCTGCCCCTGCTCCCCCCCCCCCACCCCCCGACCCTCCCCCCACCCCAGGGAAACTGCCAGACACGTTGGGCGGTGCACTTAAAAAGAATATCTGCGTTAAAGATACGTCACATGGAAAATGTTCATTCATCTTCAGGCTGGTGGGACATCACTCATGGAATCGCTTTCAATCAAAGTCAGTAAGAAATAAAAGCCACAGTAAAGGACTGAGGTAGCTCCAGACAGCATCAATCTCCATCCGGCTCAAGAACAGCTTCTTCCCTGCTGCCATCAGACTTTTGAATGGACCTACCGCGCACTACGTTGATCTTTCCCTGCACTCTAGCTATGACTGTAACACTACATTCTGCACCCTCTCCTTCTCCCTTATGCACTCTCTGTTTGTCTGTATAATAAAAGCAAAATACGGCGGATGCTGGAATCTGAAGCAAAAACAGAAACTGCTGGAATATCTCAGCAGATCTGACAGCATCTGTGGGGAGAGAATGGAACCAATATTTTGTTGTATATAGGGTGAATACCTATACATCTTGGGTCACCAAGGGGCATGGCCATTCTACCTAACCTGCACATCTTTGGACTGTGGGAGGAAACCGGAACACCCGGAGGAAACCCACGCAGACACGGGGAGAACGTGCAAACTCCACACTGACAGTGAGCCAAGCCGGGAATTGAACCTGGGTCCCTGGCGCTGTGAGGCAGCAGTTGCTAACCGCTGTGTTACTGTGCCGCCCTCGTAACTGAAGTTTATTTTTCCCAAAGGAAGTTTTAACTTCCTTTTGTAGACAAATGTCTGCTGGCTCCTCCATGCCTGGAACTGCCGGCAGTCATTTAAGGAGATTAAATAATGTGGGAAGGATTAGAGACTCCATTCTGCCCATATTTGTAACTGAGCTAATTCTTTACACAGCCATTGTAAATCATTCTAATCAAATTTGAAAACTTGCGTAGGTCTTCGTGAAGCCATTATGAATCATTATATAAACCTTTTACACAAGCCATTAAAAATGGGTTGCAAGTTCGCCTTTGAATACATCTCCATTCCCAGTGCCACCTCCCAATCATTCTGTTCTCCAAAAGACAGTTCAATTTAATCTTTGTAAATGAGCTGTAATCAGCACAGATCACCTCACATCATTCCTGCTTAGTTGAGAATGAATTATATCATCATCATTTGGACGAGTCCAGTTAAGCCACATTCATTACCCAAACGCTTGTCTTAACACAAAGCATTGTGGTTTGGCTTTTATAAATAATGAGGTATTTTTAAAGGATGGACTTGCAGACCACCAAGGTTCAAACAAAAAAATAACTTTATTGGAAAGATGTTTACTCTACAGGCTGTTAGGATAGACTGCCCATTCGCCCGCGCAAATGTCCAATGATATCATAGAATACCCACAGTGCAGAAGGAGGCCATTTGGCCCATCAGGTCTGCACAGGCTCTCTGACACAGCATCTTACCCAGGCCCACCCCACATAGTTATCCCACCAATCCCCCTAATCTTTGGACACTAAGGAGCAATTCAGCATGGCCAATCCACCTAACCCGCACATCTTTGTGCTGTGGGAGGAAACCGGAGCACCCGGAGGAAACCCACGCAGACACGGGGAGAATGTGCAGACTCCACACAGTCACCCGAGGCCAGAATTGAACCCAGGTCCAAGGAGCTGTGAGGCAGCAGTGCTGACCACGTGTCATCAGGGGGTGTCTCGTGATCGGTCCCTTAAAGGGCCCTTGTTCCAACTCGGAATAACGTGAATACACAACAGGTGACTTGCTCTCTTTGGAAGCAGTTTATCGAAGATGGTTGGTTTGGTTGGTGTCTGCTAGTAACTGTCAATTCAAACTAACACACCAGCGCTAATGTGCCCATTATTCCAACTAAATCACTGTGCTGTGATTGCACGTTGAGAAACATTCTGATGATGAACTGCACACACACTGTCGGTGGTCTGCATGAATCTGAATTGTATAAGAGGTGAGTTGGCACCATTCGTATTGGTAATTATTGGGGTGGCACGGTGGCACAGTGGTTAGCACTGCTGCCTCGCAGCGCCAGGGACCCAGGTTCGATTCCGGCCTCGGGTCACTGTCTGTGCAGAGTCTGCACGTTCTCTCCATGTCTGCGTGGGTTTCCTCCGGGTGCTCCGGTTTCCTCCCACAGTCCAAATGTTGGGCCTGATTTTATCATTTTCATTCTAAGTGCTGAATCTGGGCGTAATGCAGATCCGACTTAGAAATCTGCTTTCAGGCGCCCCCCATACACACTCAGCCTGAAATAAAAATCGCGGGTCCCATTCGCGCTGTGGGCGGGGCTTATCATGCCCGAAATAGAACATAGAACATTACAGCGCAGTACAGGCCCTTCGGCCCTCGATGTTGCGCCGACCAGTGAAACCAATCTAAAGCCCATCTAACCTACACTAGTCCAATATCATCCATATGTTTATCCAATGACCATTTAAATGCCCTTAATGTTGGCGAGTCCACTACTGCTGCAGGCAGGGCATTCCACGCCCTTACTACTCTCTGAGTAAAGAACCTACCTCTGACATCTGTCCTATATCTATCACCCCTCAACTTAAAGCTATGTCCCCTCATGCTAGCTATCACCATCCTAGGAAAAAGGCTCTCACTGTCCACCCTATCTAATCCTCTGATCATCTTGTATGCCTCTATTAAGTCACCTCTTAATCTTCTCTCTAACGAAAACAACCTCAAGTCCCTCAGCCTTTCCTCATAAGACCTTTCCACCATACCAGGCAACATCCTAGTAAATCTCCTCTGCACCCTTTCCAATGCTTCCACATCCTTCCTATAATGCGGTGACCAGAACTGTACGCAATACACCAAGTGCGGCCGCACCAGAGTTTTGTACAGTTGCAACATGACCTCCTAGCTCTGAAACTCAATCCCTCTACCAATAAAAGCTAACACTCCGTATGCCTTCTTAACAACCCTATCAACCTGGGTGCCAACTTTCAGGGATCTTTGCATATGGACACCGAGATCTCTCTGTTCACCCACACTAACAAGTACCTTACCATTAGCCCAGTACTCTGTAATCCTGTTACTCCTTCCAAAGTGAATCACCTCACACTTTTCCGCATTGAACTCCATTTGCCACCTCTCAGCCCAGCTCTGCAGCTTATCTATGTCCCTCTGTAACCTGCAACAACCTTCTGCACTGTCCACAGCTCCACCGACTTCAGTGTCATCCGCAAATTTACTAACCCATCCTTCTATGCCCTCATCCAGGTCATTTATAAAAAATGATCGGAGCTCTGAACTGTGCATGCGCAGTTAGAAAAAAATTTGAAAAAGCGCGCCCGTGTCAGGTCGCTCCCAGACTGCAGAAAGTGGAGAAAGCGGCTCGGGAGGGAAAAGCGGGAGCGATGGCCCCCACAGACATCACTGTCCCCTTATCCACGCCCCCCACTACCCACAGACATCGCTGTCCCCCTTATCCACCCACCGCCCCGCTACCCAGACCGATCGTGACTCCCTGCCCCCTTCCCCCCCGCCCACCGATCGCCCGCAAAGTGGCAGCGGACCCCCCTGCCCCCCTCCCCCCCCGCAACCAGAGATCCATCTGCCCCCCCCCCCCCACCAGAGATACATCTTACCCGCCTCCCTCCTCCCCCCTCCTCAAGAGAATGGTCTGGCCTCACCCCCCCTTCCCTCCCCCCCAGAGAACGATCTGGCCTCACTCATCCCCCCCCAGAGAACAATCTGGCTTCACTCATCACCCCCCAGAGAACGATCTGGCCTCACTCCCCCCCCGCCCCCCCGCCACCCCCCCCACTCCCCAACCAGAGAATGATCTGGTAAAATCGGGCCCACTGCATAAGGTTAGGTGGATTAACCATGATAAATTGTTGACCCTTTGTGTCCGGGAATTAACTGGGTAAATAGTGGGGTTACGGGGATAGGGCCTGGGTGGGATTGTGGTCGGTGCAGACTCGATGGGCTGAATGGCCTCCTTCTACACTGTAGGGTTTCTGTGATTCTATGATAACTGGATACGCAGGCAGTTCAGGCAACATCAGAACAACTTGCATTTATGTAGCCCCTTAATCGAGCAAACCCTTCATAGGGGCTTCACAGGAGAGTTCACCAGACAGGAACTGAAACTGAGCCACATCAGTCGCTCCACATCAAAATGTCTGGGTGGCTGCAAAGGGCTTTGGAACATCATAACGTTGAGAATGGCGCTATAGAAAGGTAGATTATTCCCTGTGTCCATCCCCATTGGAGGATGATTGCGGCAGTACTATAGGCAAGGATTTAGACAATAAGAACAAACAAACAAAGAACAATACAGCACAGGAACAGGCCCTTCGGCCCTCCAAGCCTCATGTGCCCACAATATGAATGGAATCTGCCGGAGAATTCTCTTACCTTGAACATTTGCTTCACTTTCTGGCGGGGCAGGTTAACATTGAGTTTGTGCATCAGCTGCAGGACCTCCCCAACACTCAGGCAGCCGTCACCGTTCTTATCCGCCTCGGCGAATGTCTGCTTCAGCCACGTGGATAACAGTTAAGGACAACACAGAGAAACTCGCACTCACCTTCCCTTGACTACCTTTAGGGATCAGGGTGTACTGACCAGTGGAGTGGGATAGTCTGTGGGATCGGGTACATTGCACAGTGGGCTTGATGGGTTGAGTGGCCTTTCCTGATCCCATGTCTTCCATGTTGAGCAGGAACCAAAAAAAAAAGCTTTTTTTAAAAAATCAACTTGGGTCTGATGGACCCAGACATCAAACTGGGATACTGAAGGATCGTTCTGGGAATTTCACAGAGTACGACAGTGCAGAAAAGGCCCTTCAGCCCATCGAATCTGCACCGGCGCATGACAGGCACTGACCTGCCCACCTAATCCCACTTGCCAGCACTTTGCCCATAGCCTTGAATGTTATGATGTGCCAAGTACTCATCCATTTTAAAGGGTGTGAGGCATCCCACCTCCACCACCCTCCCAGGCAGCGCACTCCAGACCATCGCCACTCTCTGGGTAAAGAGGTTTTTCCTCAAATCCCCCCTCATCCTCCCACCCCTCACTTTTAACTTGTTCCCCCTCGTGACTGAGAAGTTCAGGACATTCAGATACAAAGGGAAGATGTTGAAGGATTTTATTCAAGTTTATTTTATTATCAGTGTCACGAGCAGGTTTACATTAATACTGCAATGAAGTTACTGTGGCCTCCAGTGCAGACGGAGGCCATTCAGCCCATCGAGCCTGCACTGACGACAACCGCACCCAGGCCCTATCCTTGTAACCCCACGTATTTGCCCTACTAATCCCCACTGACACTAAGGGACAATTTAGCACGGCCGATCCACCTCACCCGCACTTCCTTGGAGAGTGGGAAGCAAACCCACGCAGACACAAGGGGAAAGTGCAGACTCCACAGAGACAGTGACCCGGGGCTGGAATTGAACCCTGGTCCCTGGCGCTGTGAGGCAGCCATGCTAACCACTGTGCCACCGTGCCGGCCTGCCCTTGTTGTCTAAATAATCGGATCAATGCTGTCTTGCACCAGCCCTTTCTGGCGATTTGGAGATTGTGAGCTATTTGTGTTTAGTATTGAAGACTCCTGCAGTGTCGCGTCACCTGCACCAATCCTTTCTCTCGCCCGTTCAGACAGCAGAGCTTCCCTTCCTCGCCCAGGGGCAGCCGCTGAGCTCCAATGGTTTATTGGCTGCACTGTGCTGCCTGATGTTAATGTCACACTCATTACTATTAATGATCTTAAGGCAGGAAGATAAAAGACAAAGAGCCCAACCAGCCGGCTCATCACAACACTCTCTCTTAACGCTGGTGAAAGGTGAGAGTGTTAACAGATATCCACAGCGGAATGGGCAGAACAAAACAATCTGAAACTCCAGTGACCTGCCACTGAGATGCAGCTTCCTGGATCTTACTCCCAGCTTCAGAGAGTGAGGGCAGTTTAAAGCAGAACCAATTCTTTTTCGGATGCATCAGATAGCATCAGAGACAGAGCAGAATGCTACTGAGAGTTTGGTGCATCGGAGAGAGGCTAGACTCTGGTTAATTGTATTGTCTGACTTTTAAGGAGCGTTTCTATGTTTTTTTTTAGGATTGAGAAAAGTCTATCAAGTGCAGGTAACCCTGTTTCTGGATCAACCTGGCACAGTGGTGCGTACTGCTCTCTCACAGCGCCAGGGACCTGGGTTCGATTCCCGGCTTTGGTCACTGCCTGTGTGGAGTCTGCACCTTCTCCCCGTGCGTGCGTGGGCTTCCTCCGGGTGCTCCGGTTTCCTCCCACAGTCCGAAAGACGTGCTGGTTAGGTGCATCGGCTGTGCTAAATTCTCCCTCAGTGTACCCGAACAGGCGCCGCTGTGTGGGGACTAGGGGATTTTCGCAGTAACTTCATTGCAGTGTTAATGTAAGCCTACTTGTGACACTGAATAAAAACTCAAAAGCTTAAAACTTAAGCGGGATGGACGTCTTCTGAAACAATTTTTGTTACGTGTCAAAAAGCCGGAACGATGATATCGGGAAGGATATTGGTCGCGTGTCCTCTGCCGCTTTGATAGGCTGTCTTCATCGCTGATCCCTGCCATTAAGTATTTGAGGCCGGTGATCCAGGTTCGAGCCTCCTCGCCGTTCGAGGAAACCAGGTCGAGAGACTCCATGTGGTCCCCATAATAAATACTGAAGCAGCAGTTTGGGTCGAAGCTACCGTCCGGGTAACGTTGGAAGATCTCCGACACTTTCCCCTCACACACTTCCCGGATCGCATCGATTGAAACTGGGCACAGAAAGAAGACCACAGCATTTAAAAAGAGAAAGATTAAATAACCAAGAGCATCAACACATTCTAATCAGAAAGGACGACGCATCGTCCTGGACCCCTGGAAGCCCCAAAGCACTTCACCACCCATGATGTACCCTTTTGAGCTGTGGTGCTGTAATGGAAACGCGGAAGTCAACTGGCGCACAGCAGAACCCCACAATGTGATTGCGGTCATGTGGTCTGTTCTATTGCTCTTGGCTGAGGGATCAGTAGTGGCCCACAACACCACGAAGCTGAAGGGATGACCCCACCCCGGTGATATGAGCCCATGTCAACCTGGGACGCAAAGCAGGCCGGAATTGGAGGGTGGCAGGGCTGGAGGGGGGGTCACAGAGATACTGAAGGGTGATAATGTGGAGAGATTTGAACAGCTTGTCACATACTGAACCACAGCTGCTCCCATTTCTACCTTTCTTATCATTCCTTTCGAACATTAAAGAGCTATATATAAGCAGTTCTTATTGCCATGGTAACTGGATGGCACAGGGGTTAGAACGCTGGCCTCTCAAGCCCGGTTTATAATCCTGCACTCACTGACTAGGAGCCTCTGTCTGTCTGCAGTTGTGTTAGAAAATTGCATTTGGATGATCACCGACTGGTATCTCACTCAGAAGTGGACTTGCTTTGTGGGAGGGGCCGGGGAATGGTGAGGTGGGGAATGGTGAGGTGGGGAATGGTGAGGTGGGGAATGGCGAGGTGGGGAATGGTGAGGTGGGGAATGGTGAGGTGGGGAATGGTGAGGTGGGGAATGGCGAGGTGGGGAATGGTGAGGTGGGGAATGGCGAGGTGGGGAATGGCGAGGCGGGGAATGGCACGGTGGGGAATGGCACGGTGGGGAATGGCCAGGTGGGGAATGGTGAGATGGGGAATGGCGAGGTGGGGAATGGTGAGGTGGGGAATGGTGAGGTGGGGAATGGCCAGGTGGGGAATGGTGAGGTGGGGAATGGTGCGGTGGGGAATGGCGAGGTGGGGAATGGCGAGGTGGGGAATGGCCAGGTGGGGAATGGTGAGGTGGGGAATGGTGAGGTGGGGAATGGCCAGGTGGGGAATGGTGAGGTGGGGAATGGCCAGGTGGGGAATGGCCAGGTGGGGTAATGGCGAGGTGGGGAATGGCGAGGTGGGGAATGGCGCGGTGGGGAATGGCGCGGTGGGGAATGGCGCGGTGGGGAATGGCACGGTGGGGAATGGCCAGGTGGGGAATGGCGCGGTGGGGAATGGTGAGGTGGGGAATGCGCGGTGTGGAATGGCGAGGTGGGGAATGGTGAGGTGGGGAATGGCGAGGTGGGGAATGGTGAGGTGGGGAATGGCGAGGTGGGGAATGGCCAGGTGGGGAATGGTGAGGTGGGGAATGGTGAGGTGGGGAATGGCCAGGTGGGGAATGGCCAGGTGGGGTAATGGCGAGGTGGGGAATGGCGCGGTGGGGAATGGCGCGGTGGGGAATGGCGCGGTGGGGAATGGCACGGTGGGGAATGGCCAGGTGGGGAATGGCGCGGTGGGGAATGGTGAGGTGGGGAATGCGCGGTGTGGAATGGCGAGGTGGGGAATGGTGAGGTGGGGAATGGTGAGGTGGGGAATGCGCGGTGTGGAATGGCGAGGTGGGGAATGGTGAGGTGGGGAATGGCGAGGTGGGGAATGGTGAGGTGGGGAATGGCCAGGTGGGGAATGGCCAGGTGGGGAATGGCGCGGTGGGGAATGGTGAGGTGGGGAATGCGCGGTGTGGAATGGCGAGGTGGGGAATGGTGAGGTGGGGAATGGTGAGGTGGGGAATGCGCGGTGTGGAATGGCGAGGTGGGGAATGGTGAGGTGGGGAATGGCGAGGTGGGGAATGGTGAGGTGGGGAATGGCCAGGTGGGGAATGGCCAGGTGGGGAATGGCGAGGTGGGGAATGGCGAGGTGGGGAATGCGCGGTGGGGAATGGTGAGGTGGGGAATGCGCGGTGTGGAATGGCGAGGTGGGGAATGGTGAGGTGGGGAATGGCGAGGTGGGGAATGGTGAGGTGGGGAATGGCGAGGTGGGAAATGGCGAGGTGGGGAATGGCGAGGTGGGGAATGGTGAGGTGGGGAATGGCGAGGTGGGGAATGGCGAGGTGGGGAATGGCGAGGTGGGGAATGGCGAGGTGGGGAATGGCGAGGTGGGGAATGGTGAGGTGGGGAATGGTGAGGTGGGGAATGGCACGGTGGGGAATGGTGAGGTGGGGAATGACGAGGTGGGGAATGGCGAGGTGGGGAATGGTGAGGTGGGGAATGGCGAGGTGGGGAATGGCAAGGCGGGGAATGGCGAGGTGGGGAATGGTGCGGTGGGGAATGGCGCGGTGGGGAATGGCGAGGTGGGGAATGGCGAGGTGGGGAATGGTGAGGTGGGGAATGGTGAGGTGGGGAATGGTGAGGTGGGGAATGGTGAGGTGGGGAATGGTGAGGTGGGGTAATGCTGCTTTTCTGGGACTTTGCTGAGGGTGCAATGTCAGAGCTGGAGAGAGAGGAGCTTTACCCTGTGCCTGTCTCCCTCGACGGCCCTTGTGTGATTAGTTTCCTGACTCCAATATCACAGCCTTGGCGAGCAGGCATTAACTCACTGGGGTACAACAGTGGAAATGTGGGTGAAATACTGGCACGGTTTCCTGCTAGGCCAGGGTTCCGTCGACCACATGAATGCCTCTCGGTTCAGGTCAAAGGTCACTTGCCCTTTTTTAGGCTGGACCGGCCCAGGATGGGTTGGGTGGCACTCTCACCTCGGAGTCAGAAGGTTGTTGAAGTTCCACTCCGGGGATCTGAGCATAAACCCCCGGCACTGAGGGAGCGCTGCACTGTCGAATGTGTCGTCTTTCAGACGGGGCCTAAAAAGGAGGCCCTGGCTCCACTCCCACTATTTGGAAGAGGAACCAGGGAGCCTTTCCCAGTGTCCTGACCAATACTTATCCCTCACGCCAAAACAAGTTATCTGGTCATGATCACGTTGCGGCGTGTGAGAACTTGAGATGCCCAATCACCTGGCTGCTTTGGGATGGGTTCAGGTGGTGCTACAGAAAAGCAAAGTCACTTTATCCCCCTGACGTCTGCCTCGAGATTTCCCCCGGGAGGGGGGTGGAATTTGGAATCAGACGGGGGAGGTTTCATTGGCACAATGTCACGTGATTACCTGCTAGTGGGAGAGGTGGGTCACTTTCTACAGGACGTGGCACAGCCCTTGCGATGGGGTTTCCTGGCCCGTTCCTTTTTTAATCCCAGCATTCTGTGCCCCAGCACGCGATGCCCCCTCCCCACTCCACCATGATGGCGCTGGATCCGAGGGGGTCAGTCGTTGCTATGGTGCACACAGTGGAAAATATACCTCAGCATCTGTCCACAATCCCAATCACACGGTACAGGATGATCTCACACAGCCCCCAGCGTACAGCTGGCTCTTGGAAAGCTCCATTCACCCATCCTGCTCGTTCCCCATAGTCCTGCAAATGTTTTCTTCTCAACAACATGCCCGAACTCCCTGTTGAATTTGGATGAGGTCTCTCTCAGTGAGCAGGTGAGGGGATGAGGACTCGTTCCCTCAGGAGGTCTCTGTCACACTCCCCACCTCACACACGCTGCTTCTTCCTCAACCACCCACCGGGAATATTTAGCAATACGTTAATGGGACGGCGGCACGGTGGCACAGTGGTTAGCGCTGCTGCCTCACAGCGCCAGGGAGCCAGGTTCGATTCCCGGCTTGGGTCACTGTCTGTATGGAGTCTGCACATTCTCCCCGTGCCTGCTCCGGTTTCCTCCCACAGTCCAAAGATAGAAACATAGAAACCGCAGAATCCATACAGCGCAGAACATTCCATTCAGCCATCGAGTCTGCACCGACAACAATCCTACCCAGGCCCTGTCCCCGTAACCCCACATATTTACCCCTCTAATCCCTCTAACATACACATCCTGAGACACTAAGTAGCAATTTAGCATGTCCAATGTCCCAAAGATGTGCAGGTTAGGTGTGGATTGGCCATGCTAAATTGATCCTTAATTTTCAAAGATGTGTAGGTTAGGGGGATTAGCGGGTTAAATACATGGGGTTACAGGAATAAGGCCCGGGTAAAATACTCTGCCAAAGAGTCGGTACAGACTCAAAGGGCTGAATGGCCTCCTTCTGCACTATAGAATATGATCAATAGAACCTTGACGACCAATGATAAGAGTCATAGAGCGATAGACTTTTACAAAAAGAGGCCCTTTGGCCCATCGCGTCTTGCTGGCCATCGAGCACCTATCCTAATCCCATTTTCCGAGGAAGAAAATAATACTGGTGTTAATTATTGGTAATTCCTTTGTTATTATACTCCATAGTTTCTTTTCCCCACTATCTCTTCAATGTGCTGTCAGCAATTGTTACTGATTACCACCTTATTACACCCAACCACATTGCATCTTGGTGATTCGTAACATAATTACATGCTAATAGGTTTGTAATTATGCCATTATTCAAGGAGTGTGAAGTTGAGCATTGTTTTGTGTTGTTCCCATTACCAATCTATTCCCAGCTTTATATCGAGTGACACCACATTCAGAGACAGAGAGCCACCTTGGAGAGCTGTCAACTGAGCTCGTTAGCGCCTGCTTGGTCAGAGGCTGAAACTGCTGTCCTGCCCGTTTGATGTCAGGCCCAACTCTGTTGTAGTGGAGTAGGGACAAGGGGAAGGGAAAGAGGGTGAGGGAGGGACAAAGCGGAGGGAGAAGAGAAGGGGGAGGGGAGGGGTGAGAAAAGAATAGTTAGAGAAGGGGAGAGAGGCAGCAGAGAAAAATGTGGCAGGAGAGAGGTTGAAGGGGAGGGGGTAAGAGAGAGGGCGTCATGGTGGCATAGTGCTCAGCACAGCTACCTCACAGCGCCAGGGACCCGCAATTCCAGTCCGTGTCTGCGTGGGTTTCCTCCGGGTGCTCCGGTTTCCTTCCACAATCCAAAGATATGCAGGTTAGGCGGATTGGCCGTGCTAAATTGCTCTTTTATGTCCAAAGATGTGTTGGTTAGGGGGATTAGCGGGGTAAATACATGGAGTTGTGGGATGAGGGCCTGAATAGGATGCTCTGTCGTCAGTGTAGACTCAATGGGCTGAATGGCCTTCTTCTGCACTGTAGCGGTTCTATGATCCATGATGTATAGTGACGGGAGGGGAGAGGGAAGAGGGGGAGAGTTGAGAGATGGAAAGAGGAGGAATAACCACAGCCTGTTGTAAGCGAGGAGGGGAGAGGGATAGTAGAGAATGATGGTGGAGGATGAAGGGTATTGAAGAAAGCAAAGAAACTGGAAGAAGAGCGAAGAGTGCGAGGAGAGAGAGGAAAAGGAGTGAATATTAAGAAAGAGAGAGACAGATAGATGAGGGGGGTTGAAGAGGGGAAAGGCAGACGGAAGACTTCACAGAAATAGAAATACACATCATTTGATCGGGCAACATGACAATTCACTGAAAGGAATTCGAAAACTGGACTGGCATCCTCTAAACAAACTGAAGGTCAGCACAGAGTATGGTATCTAGGAAATGAAATCGTATCCTAGATGGTGAATGTGATCAGATTTTTATAGCCCCTTTCAGAAGCTCAGGACATTCAAACCACACCACAGCCAAAGAAATACTTCCAAAGTGTAGTGCAGGAAATGGGCCAACCAAATTGACACAGCAAGATCCCAAAATGGCAATGTGATAATAACCTGGCAATCTGTTTTAGTGATGTTATTTGAGGGATAAATGTTGCCCAGAGCAGCAGAGAGAACTTCTCTGTTCCTCTTTGAAATAGTATGTGATCCGATAACCACCAAGTGGGGGGGTCTCAGTATAACTTGACATTGGAAAGACTGTGCGGCACTCTCTCAGTACTGCATTAGAGTTCGACTTAAACACCCACAACGTCCAGACTCAAGAGGCAAGAACACTCTCCAGAGACACACAGTAGGTCATGTCTTGAGAGCAGAGGATCCTTGATCTCCTTCTCTGGGCTGATCACAGAGTGATGCCTTCCTTAGCAACTGGCATCAAACCGAACATCACATTCAAACTGAACTGGCCAGCAGGGTGGCACAGTGGTCAGCAATGCTGTCTCACAGCGCCAGGGACCCAGGTCCAATTCCAGCCTTGGGTCACTGTCTGTGTGGAGTTTGCACGTTCTCCCCGTGTCTGCGTGGGTTTCCTCCCACAGTCCAAAGATGTGTGGGTTGGGTTGATTGGCCATGCTAAATTGATTATTAGTGTCAGGGGGGTTAGCAGGATAAATGCGTGGGGTTACGAGGATAGGGCCTGGCTGGGATTGTTGTTGGTGCAGACTCAATGGGCCGAATGACCTCCTTCTGCACTCTAAGGATTCTATAAATCAATGGAACCTCATCGGAATGGTTGAGGTGACTGTCAAACATCCCATGATGTGATCACAAGAAGAGTTCTGGCAGTGCCCCGGTCAACATACATCTGCCAACCAACACTGCCTAATCTCATCAGAGCTCTGAAGAAGAGGTTCGATCTGAAACTTTAACCCCTGATTCTCTCTCCATAACTGCCGCCAGACCTGCTGAGTATTTCCAGCATTTTCTGTTTTTATTTCAGATTTCCAGTGTCTGCAGTATTTTATTTTTATGCTTCATGCTGTCCCCACCTCACTGCTTGTCTGTGGGACCCTCGGGTGTGTTACTCTTACTCAAATAGCCACAACCAGGGCGGCTCTGAGTGAGAACTACCATTGCATCTATTGGCGGACATGGAAAGGTCATAGGTGGTTCCCAGAATGGTACAGGATTTGAGAAAACAGACAAGAGAAACTTCCCATTTCTATTCCACACATCTAACTGGACAATTGAATTGTTATTTTGGAATTATGCAGATTCACACTAACCCATTCTGTCCGAGTTAAGTTTATTTATCAGTGTCACAAGTAGGCTCACATTAACATTGCAATGAAATTACTGTGAAAATCCCCTAGTCGCCACACTCCGGCACCTGTTCGGGCACACTGAGGGAGAATTTAGCACGGCCAATGCACCTAACCAGCACATCTTTCAGACTGTCGGAGGAAACCCACGCAGACACGGGGAGAATGTGCAGACTCCGCATGGACAGTGACCCAAGCCGGGAATTGAACTTGGGTCCCTGGTGCTGTGAGGCAGCAGTGCTAACCACTGTGCCACCGTGCCATATTCAATTGCCTTGTCCTAATGCCAGACCAGGCTGTTGCATATTGTGGGACTATAGTCCAGAGTTAAGTGATTTAGAGAAGGGAACAGGCACAAAACAATTGCACCAGAGTGGGATCCTACCTTCTTCCCACCCCAGTGAAATTATCTTTCATTTGCAGAGGACTACACATCTCTTCACACACTCCCATTTTTGCTTATAGTTGTCTCTTGAAATATTTAAATCCACTGCAGCAGGGTGTAATGGAGTTTCCAGCTCCCACGATGAAAAACATCACATTTCCTGCTTGAGTTTGTTTACCAGATTTTTTAGAATTTGCTCTAATTCCTCCAAATTTAAGGTTCTCTCCTTTCTTTCTGATCAGAAGTCCTCTACAGACCTTGTACGTTGGGGAGGCGATGGCCTAGTGGTATTATCGCTGGACTGTTAATCCAGAAACTCAGCTAATGCTCTGGGCACCTGGGTTCAAATCCTGCCACGGGCAGATGGTAGAATTTGAATTCAATAAAAAAATATGTGGCATTAATAACCACAGCAATGTGGTTAACACGCAACTGCCAACTTTTATATCCAGCCTTCACTGGCCAGGGCAGCAAGTATGAAAGTTGGCAAATTATGTTACAACTGAATAAAACTTTAGTTAGGCCATATTTGGAATATTGCGCGCAGTTCTGGTCGCCACACTACCAGAAGGACATGGATGCTTTGGAGAGAGTGCAAAGAAGGTTCACCAGGATGTTGCCTGGTCTCCAGGGTTTTAGATATGAGGAGAGGTTGGATTGTTTTCACTGGAAAGACAGAGGCTGAGGGGCGACCTGATAGAAGTTTGCAAAGTTATGAGAGGCACAGACAGGGTGGATAGTCAGAGGCTTTTTCCCCAGGGTGGAAAGGTCAACTATAAGACAGGTTTAAGGTGAGAGGTGGTAAGTTTAGGGGAGATGTACGGGGAAAGTTTTTCACACAGAGGGTGGTGGGTGCATGGAACGCACTGCCTGTGGAGGTGGTGGAAGCCGGCACCATATCAACGTTCAAGGCGCATCTGGATGGACACATGAATGAGAGGAGTGTGATGGAACACTCTCCACTTGCCTGGATGAGTGCAGCTCCAAACAACACACAAGAAGCTCGACACCATCCAAGACTAGGCGGCTTGCTTGATCAGCACCCCACCCATTAGCTCAAACATTCACTCCCTTCACTGGCTCACAATGGCTGCACTACTGCAAGGCAACTTCAACAGCACTTTCCCAAACCCACGATTTCTATTCCACCTAAAAGGACAGGGGCAGGAGATGGATGGGAACACCACCATCTGCAAGTTCTCACACACCATCCGGACTATATCACTGTCGCTGGGTCAAAATCCAGCAACTCCCTTCCTAACAGCACTGTGGGTGTACCTACACCAAATGACTGCATCGATTCTACAAGGTGGCTCAGCACTACGCTTTCAGGGACAATAAGGGACGGTCTCATGGCCCAAGAATGAATAAAACAATCGAGATATGGAGGATCAACCATGACATAACTGAATGGCGCAACAGGCCTGAGGGGCAATAAGGTCTATTCCTGCTCTTATTCTTTCCATTCTTATGGCCCAGGGAGATTTCAAGTGAGTGAATAAACAGATAGATCTGAAAGACTAATGTTCCTAAATGAGGAGATATAATTAGTTTGCTCAGTAGGTGTTTAATGATGAGCCTGTCTCTTTATTATCAAGATCAATATTTGTACCAGGGGACTATCAGGGAACTTGGCTACACAACAAAACGCTGATCAGAAATTAAGCTGTTAATTCAAACAGTTCATGGATAAGCAGGATAAGTTAATTACAAGGCCCCTCCAAGGAACAGCAACTCAGCAACTCCACTTCAGTTAACCTCTTTCCTGCTCTCACAACTCTGCTGACACTTCCAGCCAGAGACTCCAGCAGCCTGGGTAAGGTTGTGGAACAGAGCACCTTTGGTGTGTACGCAGCTAACTCACAGCGGGATGAGGGCTGGGATCTGTGTCTGGGAGAAAAAACCCCAATGCGATTGTGTTGGGACATTCCTTTTCTTTAAAACAAACTCACTCCAACGGCGGTTTTTATTTTCTATAATTTTGCATTAATTAAAATGAGAAGATGGATTATTGGAGAAGACTTACTGATTGCTTCAGTCTGAGCATCAAGTGCGTCTAAATCCATCGAATCTCTCTGCTTCTCCTCTCATAGAATCGCTACAGTGCAGAAGGAGGCCGTTCGGCCCATCGAGCCTGCACCGACAGCAATCCCACCCAGGCCCTATCCCCCTAACCCCACCTATTTATCCTGCTAATCCCCCTGACACTAAGAGACAATTGAGCATGGCCAATCCAACCTAACCTGCACATCTTTGGAAAAAGTTGGGTCTTTTTGGGTCCGGGCTTTGGTATGCCTTGCTGACACTGGCAAGGTCTCCAAAAAGTTCAGGATCATAAAGTAAAGTAAAAGCAAGATTTATTTATTAGTCACATATAAGGCTTTCATTAACACTGCAATGAAGTTACTGTGAAATTCCCCTAGTCGCCACACTCCGACACTTCTAAAGCTGGTAAAGGAGCCAGGCTTGTGGGCAATGGGAGGTGACTCAGTGTAACTGCTATCCAGGTCCTGGGATGCTGTTGCAGAATATATTCATAGGCTGCCAATAACAAAGCCCAGGGCTGTATCCGAGTGGAGGTGATGGGGGGAATTGCCCTGTCCTCTTTGAAAAAGCCCAATAAGGGTTTATGGTCGGTAACTATAAAAAAAACCATCGGCTGTACAGGTATTGATGGAATTTCTTCACACAAAATACGATCACCAAACCTTCCTTCTCAATTTGAGAATATTGTCACTCTGCATCCAAAAGGGCCTTGGAAACATTGGCGATGGGCTTCTCTGTCCCATCTTTCCAGTGTTGTGACTACACTGCACCAACCTCGCATCACAGGTCAAAATGAGTTATTTCTTCGGGTTGAAATGGGCAGCAAGTTGGGTGACAGTAACTGACCTTTGACCTGTGAAAAAACCTCTGCCTGCGAAGTTTCCCAAGATCACCTGACATATTTCTTTGGTCAGGTATGCAAGAGGGCCAACATGGAAGCCACATTCCGGGTACAATTTCCATAATAATTGACTAATCCCTAGGAAGGATTTTAACTCCGTGGTGTTCCTTGGGGTTGGTGCCGCTTTGATGGCCTTTACTTCATCTTCTACTGGATGTAGCCCCTTGCCATCTACTCGGTAGCCTAAATAGGTTACATTGGCTTCCTGGAAAAGGTATTTCTCCCTCTTCAGGTGGACTCCTGCCCTGGAAAATCATCGCAGGACTTCTAAGTTGGCCAGCTGTTCCTGCTCTGAGGCCCCCCAAGACCAAGAAGTCATCTAAGTTTACTAATACCTTGGGTAGCCCTTGAGGATGTTTTTCATATCCCTCTGGAAGCTGGCACACGCTGACGAGATCCTGTATATCCTCGTGGCGTCCCTTACGTATGTTGACTGTCATGAATTCCAAGAGGACTCATCCAATTCAAGCTGGAGATAGGTGTGGCTGATATCCAAGTTGGAGAATGTCTTGCCACCCATTAACCTGGCGTACAGATCTTTGATCCGGGGCATAGGGCTTATCGAGTTTGGAGAACCGACTGACCATCTGTCGATAGTCCCCGTTAACACAAACTGATCTGTCGGGTTTCAGAACAGGGACTACAGGTGCAGCCCATTCTGCAAATTGCACTGGCTTTATTATACCCAAGATTTTGAGGCATCCCTTACCCCATCATGGGGTAAGGGACTGGTCTGGCTCTGAAATACCTAGCTGCAGTGTTGGGGTCAATGTAGATCTTGGCCTTGGCACCTTCTATTTGTCCCAGGCCCTCCTGAAAAGCTCCAAGATATCGACTGATAACCTCATACAGCTTCCCCCATGCCAGAAGATCTCCAACCGGTTGACCTGAATCTGCTGGAGCCAATCTCTCCCCATTAGGCTTGGTCCTTGCTCCCATACAACAGTGAGTGGGAGATGAGTTGATTGCTGCCTATATGTTACTGGGGCCTTTTATTTGTAAGGTTCCCCCAGGCAGGTGGCTAGTCTGGCCTTCCAACCTCAGGAGTTGGATACACGATTGTAGGAGCTTACATGCTATTCTCCGATAACAGAGACTGCAGCTCCCGTGGTCCATCTCCGTCTTCAATGAATGGCCATTCACGAGTAATCCCACCAGTATCGGGATAACTCTCATTGTAATAATATGACTCAGTTGTAGCGTCCTTGTGTCTGGAAGAGGGGATACCTGCATGGTACGCTCAGCTTTGACTTCCCCCTAGGCAGCATGCCTTTTGCCTGTTCCTGGGACAACACCATGGCTGTGTCCTTTGACAGTGCTTGCAGTAATCCATCCACTGGCAACTACACCTCCCTGGAGTATGTTCTTTAATACTCTATAGTGTCGGCACTGCCGCTCCTTGACTGTCCAGTGGTGACATTAGGGTTCCTATAACAAATGGGCTGCTTTAAAATCTGATTGACACAAGCACTTTGCATTGAGGGCTGGTTGCATGAGAACACTCCCTGTGCAGCTCCAGAGCCCCTTTTTTCCACATTCTGTAGTGACAAGCCTATCTCAATGGCTTTTTTTAAGATTCTCTGTGTATCTGCCGCTCTTTTGAAGTTTTGGCACGAACCCGACAGGTCCTTCTTTGAACCTTTCTTGAAACTTTGAAAGCTTCTCCTTTTTACTGACAGAAAACTCTCTCTGTGATATCTGCAGCTTTTTTTAGTCTCTGGCCATTTGAAGAATCCATTCTTCTCTTCCCTTGACGTGTCAAGTTTTTTTCCATCAATTTCACTGCAAGATCCAGCACGCTCAAAGTCCACGGTGGCGCAGTGGTTAGCACTGCTGCCTCACAGCGCCAGGGACCCAGGTTCGATTCCTGGCTTGGGTCACTGTCTGCGTGGAGTCTGCACGTTCTCCCTGTGTCTGCACGGGTTTGCTCCGGTTTCCTCCTACAGTCCGAAAGACGCGCTGGTTAGGTGCATGCTAAATTCTCCCTCAGTGTACCCGAACCGGTGCCAGAGTGTGACGACTGGGGAATTTTCACAGTAACTTCACTGCAGTGTTAATATAAACCTACTCGTGACGCTAATAAGTAAACTTAAACTGTCATGCTCCTTAAAACCCTCGCTCTTTAATCAAGTTGATTATCTCCATGTGTGGCCGGGGGGGTCACATTTTGTCCGATTTGCGCCCCTGTGAAGCACTGTGGGATATTTTAGAATGTCAAGGTGGCTACATAAATGCAGCGGCTTGTTGTTGAGCTGGATTGAAACGCTGTGAGTGAGAGATTGCGTTCCCTTTGCTCGTTATGCAATATTCAATTTTCTCAGCGCATTATTTAATGACACATTTGGAGCACCTCCCAGATGTGAGCACCAGGATTTTGCCGCTAAATCTGCTGTAGGATAAACCCTGGAAGATTATGGTTCTGCCAAATGATTACACAAGAGTAGTCACCGCATCTGCTTACCAAATAACAGTCGGTAAACTGACAGGAGACCTTCTGCTGGGCACTCTCGAAAAAATAAATTGAAGAATGTATTGTAATCATCCTTCAAATCCTTTTTGGAATAGTAATCTTATGAATTTACAGTCTTGGCTGCTGCAACATTTCTGTTTTAGGTGCTTCTCCCCTTCATTTGCATTTGTTTTTATTACTGGATTTCTTCATTCGCCAGGCACACAGATGAAACCTGTGGCTCGGGGAGGGGTGGGGTAACATTCTCACCGCTGATCTTGGGTTAAGGGGACAAGTCCCAATCCGGGGACTTGACGCTGCAGTGCAGTACTGAGGGGGTGCTGCATTGTTGGTGGTCTTGTCTTTCGGACGTGATGTCAAACTGAAGTTCCTCCGGCCCTCTCAGGTGGGCGTGAAAGACTTCCTGGCGCTATTTTGTAGAAGGGAAGCGGAGCTCTCCCACAGCATCGCTCAATCGACATCAATCAACATCACCACAACATGGCAGATGCAGTATAATGTGGATAATTGTGAGGTTATCCACTTTGGTAGCAAAAATAGGAAGACAGCTTATTAATTGAATGGGTGTAAATTGGGAGAGGTGGATACCCAGCGAGACCTTGGAGTCCTCGTGCATCAGTCGCTGAAAGTAAGCGCGCAGGTACAGCAGGCAGTAAAGAAGGCGAATAGTATGTTGGCCTTCATAGCGAGAGGATTTGAGTATAGGGATAGGGATGTTTTGCTGCAATTGTATAGGGCATTGGTGAGGCCACACCTGGAGTATTGTGAGCAGTTTTGGTCTCCTTATCTGAGGAAGGATGTCCTTGCTATAGAGGGAGTACAACGAAGGTTTACCAGGCTGATTCCTGGGCTGGCAGGTCTGTCATGTGAGGAAAGACTAAGTCGGTGAGGATTATATTCATTGGAGTTTAGAAGAGTGAGAGGGGATCTAATAGAAACTTATAAAATTCTAACAAGATTAGCCAGAGTAGATTCAGAAAGAGTGTTCCTGATGGTGGGGGAGTCCAGAACTAGGGGTCATCGTTTGAGGATAAGGGGTAAACCTTTTAGAACTGAGGTGAGGAGAAATTTCTTCACCCAGAGGGTGGTGAATGTGTGGAATTCACTATCACAGAGGCCAAAACAGTGTGTGATTTCAAGAAGAAATTAGATATAGCTCTTGGGGCTAAAGGGATCGAGGGATATGGGGGGGAAGGGGGGAAATCAGGATATTGAATTTGATGATCAGCCATGATCAAAATGAATGGGGGAGCAGGCTCGAAGGGCCGAATGGCCTCCTCCTGCTTCTAGTTTCTATGTTTCCACAGGATCCTGAGAAGCAGAGTCTGTCATTCCCGTGTAATTATTCAGAGACAGACATCACTCAGGCAAGTGTGATTTGTCCTCAGGTGACATCTTCTAACTTGTGGCCAGCATAAGTCCTGCAATGTAAAATACCTTTCCATATAAAGTGGGTAAAATCCATCGGTAAAAATTGAACTGGGAGGTGATGTGGCTGCAGTCTGTTGTTGCTGCGAACACATTGGCGCGTACAGAGTCTCAGCAGCTCATACACACCTCATTTCATTCATTCTGGGGATGGGGGCTTCGCTGGGGAAGCTGCATTAATCGGTCATACCCGCTGCCGTGACCTTCTCCATGAACTGCTGGAGCCTCACTGCTGTTTGCTGGGCATCATTAGAATATTGGACCTTTTACATTGATTATATATCCATTTCTGGTCTGCATCTTGTGCGGGAACTTAGAATCTCTACAGTGCAGAAGGAGGCCATTTGGCCCATCGAGCCTGCACTGACTCTCCAGCAGAGCATCTTACCTAGGCCCACCCTCGCTCTATCCCCGTACCCCCACACATTTAAACAGCTAATTTCCCTAACCTACACATCTTTGGACACCAAGGGACAATTTAGCATGGCCAATCCACCTAACCTACACATCTTTGGAGTGTGGGAGGAAACTGGAGCACCCGGAGGAAACCCACGCAGACACGGGGAGAATGTGCAGACTCCACACAGACAGGAACCCGAGGCTGGAATTGAACCCGGGTCCCCGGTGTTATGAGGCAGCAGTGCTAACCACTGTGCCACGGTGCTGTCTATCTTGCAGATGGTGGCATTTCCATGCTGTCTTTGATCTTGGTGGTAGAGGCTTGGTGGATTTCAGACGTGTTGCAAGTTTGGCAATTTCCAGCAGGGAACAGCCAGGGCCCCTCTACATAGAATGTAAATCACAGGAACAGACCATTCTCACAGACCGCAATGTGCTGAATGAGCAGGTAATCATAGAAACTAGAAGCAGGAGGCAATTGGCCCTGTTCTGCCATTCATTCTGATCAAGGTCAATCAAATCAAGTCAACATTCTGATCCTCCCCACTTCTCATATCCTTTGATCCTTTTAACTCCAGGAGCTATATCTAATTTCTTCTTGAAATCACACAACGTTTTAGCCTCGACTACTTCCTGTGGTAGTGAATTCCACAGATTCGCCAAAGGCATGGCAGGACACCATTCTCACATCATTTCCGAGGCACCCCTATCCCCCGCAAGAAATGGATGCTGGATTAGAACCTCAATCTTGGTGAGGAACTGCCCACTCAGTTCAGTGCTGGTGTGTGATGTTTTTTAAAATTCTTTCTATTTATTCATTCATGGGTGTCACTGGCTGGCCAGCATTCATTGCCCATCCCTAGTTTGCCCTTAAACTGAGTGGCTTGCTAGGCCATTTCAGAGGGCAGTTGAGAGTCAACCACATTGCTGTGGCTCTGGATTCACATGTAGGCCAGACCGGGTAAGGATGGCAGATTTCCTTCCCTAAAGGACATTAGTGAACCAGATGGGATTTTCTGACAATGGTTTCATGGTCATCAATAGATTCTTAATTCCAGATGTTATTTTATTGAATTCAAATTCCACCATCTGACGTGGCGCGATTCGAACCCGGGTCCCCAGAACATGAGCTGAGTTTCTGAATTAATAGTCCAGCGATAATACCACTGGGCCATCGCCGCCCCTGATCTCGCTACGCGCCGCGATTGCCGATGTGGCAACAATGGGGCGGGAGTCTCCGGTCTCGTCTATGGCGGGACTCATACCAGGCGAGAACCGGGAATTTGGTGTCGCAGCCGAAACTCCGTCCACTTTGCAGCGGGGCCAGAGAATCCCCGCCGCGAGCGAGGACGGGATATTTCAGCCAGTGACTGAGCTCCAGAAATAAACGTGTCGGCTGCCAGTTCACTTTGGGATGCTCCAAGTGTTTGATAGGCGCTACACAAATGCAACCTGTTGTTGTTGAGGGTGTGCGATATGACCACAAAGTTCCCGCTTTAACCGGAGGCCCGTCTGACGATGTCCTCACTTACTTTTGGCTTTCTCGTTTTTCCTGGAAGGTCTCCACCTGATGCAGGTCTTGTGTTCGTCCAGATAGTAGAAGCGGACCAGGCCCTTGGAGCTTCCTCTCAGCTTCACCATCTGGGTCCCGGACTGCATCAAACTCATACATCGCTCCACTGCAGAGGAGGGGGGGCAAAGAGAGAGAGCGGACGTCAGTGCACAGGACAGCAACTCAACTCCACTGGGCGGTAAACAGCCCTCCTGACCAAACAGCACATAGAGTCACAATGGCACAGCCGGAGGCCATTTGGCCCATCGTACTTTCACCAATTCTTGATCAATGATTCCCAAAGGAAATTGGATGAAGGAAATAACCTTGTGGGGGCGGTGGGTGGGGGAGGATTAGGAAACAGGGGAATGAGTCTGATTGGATGGTTCCACTGAGAGCCAGTATAAAATTGTTGGACCGAATAGCCTCATTCTATGCTGTAAATGACTCTAAAATTGTTTAAAAGAGTTATCGCTCCCTGCTGTCTCCCTTCACAAGTACTTACCCATTCCATTTTCAAAGTTTAAAGTTTTTAAAGTTTATTTATCAGTGTCAAAAGTAGGCTTACATTGACACTGCAATGAAGCTACTGTGAAAATCTCCCAGTTGCCACACTCTGGCGCCTGTTTGGGTACACTGAGGGAGAATTTGGTACATCTTTTGGACTGTGGCAGGAAACCGAAGCACTCGGAGGAAACCCATGCAGACATGGGGAGAACGTGCAGACTCCACACAGACAGCCACCCAAACCGGGAATCGAACCCGAATCCGTGGCATTGTGAGGCAGTAGTGCTAACCACTGTGCCACCGTGCCGCCCCACAGTTACTGGGATAGAGGTTCCCTTCACTCTGTTCCCAATGAGAGCTGCTTGGTATGGGGAGGAATTGGAGTGGGGCCTGATCCGTGTCCGCAGACTCCTGGTGACCAGTTCCCAGGGCTGGGTGAAGTGATAGGACCTGGGGGTTGTGAAGGAAACCCAGGGGTCTGTGCTCTCGATGTCCGAGCGGGGGGGGCATTGAACAATAAAGGGTAAAAGCACCCAGATGCTCCGTGGTGGGAGAGTGGGTTCAGAGACTGGTGTTCTAGTTATAATTGATCTATGGGTGGCATGGTGGCACAGTGGTTAGCAGTCATTAAAAATCTGCACAAGATACTGATCAGAATATCCCAACAAAAGGAAAAAGTTTATTTATTAGTCACAAGTAGGCGTAGAATTAACACTACAATGAAGTTACTGTGAAAATCCCCTCATCGCCACACTCCAGCGCCTGTTCGGGTACACTGAGGGAGAATTTAGCATGGCCAATGCACCTAACCAGCACGTCTTTGGACTGTGGGAGGAAACTGGAGCACCCGGAGGAAACCCACGCAGACACGGGGAAAATGTGCAAACTCCACACAGACAGTGACCCAAGCCGGGGATCGAACCTGGGTCCCTGGCACTGTGAGGCAGCAGTGCTAACCACTGTGCCACCGTGCCACCCACAAAACCCACACCGGAAATCTTTCAACAATGACAGAGCTGCGAGTGTCAGAGAGATGTTCGAATGAGAGATTTGTTACTGAACGGGGGAACAGATGGAAAGTATGTCTATCTCTTTATTTATATCTGTCTCTCTTTGGATGACAGAGAGTAATGTTCACACGATGCGTGTGAATTTCTGTGTAATGTTTGTCTCTCTGTTTGCTGTGTAAGTTGATGTCTACGAGTGAGTGGCGTGTTTGTGTGAGTGAGTAATGCCCGTATAGGTGCGATTGTGTGTAACATCGGTTGCATGAGTAACACCTGTGTATGCGTAATGTATGTTCTACTCGAGTGGGTGAAATCTGTAGTGTGTGTAACTGATGTGTGTGTAACTGGTGCGTGTGTAACCGATGTGTGTGTAACTGATGTGTGTGTAACTGATGTGTGTGTAACTGATGTGTGTGTAACTGATGTGTGTGTAACTGATGCGTGTGTAACTGATGCGTGTGTAACTGATGCGTGTGTAACTGATGTGTGTGTAACTGATGTGTGTGTAACTGATACGTGTGTAACTGATGTGTGTGTAACTGATACGTGTGTAATTGATACGTGTGTAACTGATGTGTGTGTAACTGATGTGTGTGTAACTGATGCGTGTGTAACTGATGTGTGTGTAACTGATGCGTGTGTAACTGATGCGTGTGTAACTGATGTCTGTGTAACTGATGTGTGTGTAACTGATGCGTGTGTAACTGATGCGTGTGTAACTGATGCGTGTGTAACTGATGCGTGTGTAACCGATGTGTGTGTAACTGATGCGTGTGTAACCGATGTGTGTGTAACTGATGCGTGTGTAACCGATGTGTGTGTAACTGATGTGTGTGTAACTGGTGTATGTAACCGATGTGTGTGTAACTGATGCGTGTGTAACCGATGTGTGTGTAACTGATGTGTGTGTAACTGATGTGTGTGTAACTGATGTGTGTGTAACCGATGTGTGTGTAACTGATGTGTGTGTAACTGATGCGTGTGTAACCGATGTGTGTGTAACTGATGTGTGTGTAACTGGTGTATGTAACCGATGTGTGTGTAACTGATGCGTGTGTAACCGATGTGTGTGTAACTGATGTGTGTGTAACTGATGCGTGTGTAACCGATGTGTGTGTAACTGATGTGTATGTAACTGATGTGTGTGTAACTGATGTGTGTGTAACTGGTGTATGTAACTGATGCGTGTGTAACTGATGCGTGTGTAACTGATACGTGTGTAACTGGTGTATGTAACCGATGTGTGTGTAACTGATGCGTGTGTAACCGATGTGTGTGTAACTGATGTGTATGTAACTGATGTGTGTGTAACTGATGTGTGTGTAACTGGTGTATGTAACTGATGCGTGTGTAACTGATGCGTGTGTAACTGATACGTGTGTAACTGGTGTATGTAACTGATGTGTGTGTAACTGATGCGTGTGTAACCGATGTGTGTGTAACTGATGCGTGTGTAACTGATGTGTGTGTAACTGATGTGTGTGTAACTGGTGTATGTAACTGATGTGTGTGTAACTGGTGTATGTAACTGATGTGTGTGTAACTGATGCGTGTGTAACTGATGCGTGTGTAACTGGTGTATGTAACTGATGTGTGTGTAACTGATGTGTGTGTAACTGATGTGTGTGTAACTGGTGTATGTAACTGATGTGTGTGTAACTGATGTGTGTGTAACTGATGCGTGTGTAACTGATGTGTGTGTAACTGATGTGTGTGTAACTGATACGTGTGTAACTGATGCGTGTGTAACTGATGTGTGTGTAACTGATGCGTGTGTAACTGATGTGTGTGTAACTGATACGTGTGTAACTGATGCGTGTGTAACTGATGTGTGTGTAACTGATGTGTGTGTAACTGATGTGTGTGTAACTGATACGTGTGTAACTGATACGTGTGTAACTGATGTGTGTGTAACTGATGCGTGTGTAACTGATGTGTGTGTAACTGGTGTATGTAACTGATGCGTGTGTAACTGATGCGTGTGTAACTGATACGTGTGTAACTGGTGTATGTAACTGATGTGTGTGTAACTGATGCGTGTGTAACCGATGTGTGTGTAACTGATGCGTGTGTAACTGATGTGTGCGTAACTGATGTGTGTGTAACTGGTGTATGTAACTGATGTGTGTGTAACTGGTGTATGTAACTGATGTGTGTGTAACTGATGCGTGTGTAACTGATGCGTGTGTAACTGGTGTATGTAACTGATGTGTGTGTAACTGATGTGTGTGTAACTGATGTGTGTGTAACTGGTGTATGTAACTGATGTGTGTGTAACTGATGTGTGTGTAACTGATGCGTGTGTAACTGATGTGTGTGTAACTGATGTGTGTGTAACTGATACGTGTGTAACTGATGCGTGTGTAACTGATGTGTGTGTAACTGATGCGTGTGTAACTGATGTGTGTGTAACTGATACGTGTGTAACTGATGTGTGTGTAACTGATGTGTGTGTAACTGATGTGTGTGTAACTGATACGTGTGTAACTGATACGTGTGTAACTGATGTGTGTGTAACTGATGCGTGTGTAACTGATGTGTGTGTAACTGATACGTGTGTAACTGATGCGTGTGTAACTGATGTGTGTGTAACTGATGCGTGTGTAACTGATGTGTGTGTAACTGATACGTGTGTAACTGATGCGTGTGTAACTGATGTGTGTGTAACTGATGTGTGTGTAACTGATACGTGTGTAACTGATGCGTGTGTAACTGATGTGTGTGTAACCGATGCGTGTGTAACTGATGTGTGTGTAACTGATGCGTGTGTAACTGATGTGTGTGTAACTGATGCGTGTGTAACTGATGTGTGTGTAACTGATACGTGTGTAACTGATGTGTGTGTAACTGATGCGTGTGTAACTGATGTGTGTGTAACTGATGTGTGTGTAACTGATGCGTGTGTAACTGATGCGTGTGTAACTGATGTGTGTGTAACTGATGTGTGTGTAACTGATGTGTGTGTAACTGATGTGTGTGTAACTGATGCGTGTGTAACTGATGCGTGTGTAACTGATGTGTGTGTAACTGATGCGTGTGTAACCGATGCGTGTGTAACTGATGTGTGTGTAACTGATGCGTGTGTAACCGATGCGTGTGTAACTGATGTGCGTGTAACTGATGTGTGTGTAACTGATGTGTGTGTAACTGATACGTGTGTAACTGGTGCGTGTGTAACTGATGTGTGTGTAACTGATACGTGTGTAACTGATGCGTGTGTAACTGATACGTGTGTAACTGATACGTGTGTAACTGGTGTATGTAACTGATGTGTGTGTAACTGATGTGTGTGTAACTGATGCGTGTGTAACTGATGCGTGTGTAACTGATGCGTGTGTAACTGGTGTATGTAACTGATGTGTATGTAACTGATGCGTGTGTAACTGATGCGTGTGTAACTGATGCGTGTGTAACTGGTGTATGTAACTGAAGTGTGTGTAACTGATGTCTGTGTAACTGATGCGTGTGTAACTGGTGCGTGTGTAACTGATGTGTGTGTAACTGATACGTGTGTAACTGATGCGTGTGTAACTGATACGTGTGTAACTGGTGTGTGTAACTGATGCGTGTGTAACTGATGCGTGTGTAACTGATGTGTGTGTAACTGATGTGTGTGTAACTGATGCGTGTGTAACTGATGCGTGTGTAACTGATACGTGTGTAACTGGTGTATGTAACTGATGTGTGTGTAACTGATACGTGTGTAACTGATGTGTGTGTAACTGATGTGTGTGTAACCGATGTGTGTGTAACTGATGCGTGTGTAACTGATACGTGTGTAACTGATGTGTGTGTAACCGATGTGTGTGTAACTGATGCGTGTGTAACTGATGTGTGTGTAACTGATGTGTGTGTAACTGATGTGTGTGTAACTGATGCGTGTGTAACTGATGTGTGTGTAACTGATACGTGTGTAACTGGTGTATGTAACTGATGTGTGTGTAACTGATGTGTGTGTAACTGATGCGTGTGTAACTGATGCGTGTGTAACTGATGCGTGTGTAACCGATGCGTGTGTAACTGATGCGTGTGTAACCGATGCGTGTGTAACTGATGTGTGTGTAACTGATGTGTGTGTAACTGATGTGTGTGTAACTGGTGTATGTAACTGATGTGTGTGTAACTGATGCGTGTGTAACTGGTGTATGTAACTGATGTGTGTGTAACTGATGTGTGTGTAACTGATATGTGTGTAACTGATGCGTGTGTAACCGATGCGTGTGTAACTGATGTGTGTGTAACTGATGTGTGTGTAACTGATGCGTGTGTAACCGATGCGTGTGTAACCGATGCGTGTGTAACTGATGCGTGTGTAACTGGTGCGTGTGTAACTGATGTGTGTGTAACTGATGCGTGTGTAACTGATGCATGTGTAACTGATGTGTGTGTAACCGATGTGTGTGTAACCGATGTGTGTGTAACCGATGCGTGTGTAACTGATGCGTGTGTAACTGATGTGTGTGTAACTGATGTGTGTGTAACCGATGTGTGTGTAACTGATGCGTGTGTAACCGATGTGTGTGTAACTGATGTGTGTGTAACCGATGTGTGTGTAACTGATGCGTGTGTAGCCGATGTGTGTGTAACTGATGCGTGTGTAACTGATGTGTGTGTAACTGATGCGTGTGTAACCGATGCGTGTGTAACTGATGTGTGTGTAACTGATGTGTGTGTAACTGATGTGTGTGTAACTGATGCGTGTGTAACCGATGTGTGTGTTATTGATGCGTGTGTAACTGATGTGTGTGTAACTGATGTGTGAGTAACTGATGTGTGTGTAACTGATGCGTGTGTAACTGATGCGTGTGTAATTGATGTGTGTGTAACCGATGTGTGTGTAACTGATGCGTGTGTAACTGATGTGTGTGTAACTGATGCGTGTGTAACTGATGTGTGTGTAACTGATGCGTGTGTAACTGATGCGTGTGTAACTGATGTGTGTGTAACTGATGCGTGTGTAACTGATGTGTGTGTAACTGATGCGTGTGTAACTGGTGCGTGTGTAACTGATGCGTGTGTAACTGATGTGTGTGTAACTGATGCGTGTGTAACTGGTGCGTGTGTAACTGATGCGTGTGTAACTGATGCGTGTGTAACTGATGTGTGTGTAACTGATACGTGTGTAACTGATGTGTGTGTAACTGATGCGTGTGTAACTGATGCGTGTGTAACTGATGTGTGTGTAACTGATGCGTGTGTAACTGGTGCGTGTGTAACTGATGCGTGTGTAACTGATGCGTGTGTAACTGATGTGTGTGTAACTGATGCGTGTGTAACTGGTGCGTGTGTAACTGATGTGTGTGTAACTGATGCGTGTGTAACTGATGCGTGTGTAACTGATGTGTGTGTAACTGGTGCGTGTGTAACTGATGCGTGTGTAACTGATGCGCGTGCAACTTCCATGTGTGTCAGGAATTGCTGTATGTGTGAGTGTGGTTGTAAAGATGTGCGTGCAATAACTGATTTACAGAGATGTGTAATTATCGGAATAAAGCAAGGGGGTTTTGGGTTTCAGGAGAGGGGCCTACATTTCTGGACACATTGAAAGTTGTGTATTATAGGGGAAGGACACTCGTGTACTAATCTACCCAACATGGATCAATACAATCACATTGCTTCGTACTGAACACCCTGTCAGAGAGACATGTCAGATCTGACAGCACAGCTTCATTCTAAATACAGTGATTGACACTGGGCTGAATTCCGCTACATCAGCACAGATCATTTTTATCCAGTTTTCTCTTTTCTATTTTGAAGAAATTCCTGTAGATTCCTGGTTTAACAGGAATATGAGGTGCCACAGTTCCTGAAGCAACCGAATCAGTATTTTGGAGAGAAAAGAGGGAGAGAAATACATTTTTATTTGGAAAAGTGTGTTACCATGGAGATGGGGATTGTGGAAAATGGAGGGAAAAGGGCTCAGGAGAAGTTTCCAGAATGCGTAACACCCATCTGCATTGGTGGCAGAGAGCGGGGAGCTTTCACCTGCGATATCCCAGTGGCACAAAAACAGCTCAAACTCTTCCTCATGGGGCAGCACGGTGGCACAGCTAGTGGCTAGCGCTACCAAATAAACCTGTCGGACTTTAACCTGGTGTGAGACTTCTTACTGTGTTTACCCCAGTCCAACGCCGGCACCTCCACATCATGCCTCACAGCACCAGGGACCCAGGTTCGATTCCTGGCTTGAGTCACTGTCTGTGCGGAGTCTGCACGTTCTCCCCGTGTCTGCATGGGTTTCCTCCGGGTGCTCCGGTTTCCTCCCACAGCCCGAAAGACCTGCTGGTTAGGTGCATTGGCCATGCTAAATTCTCCCTCAGTGTAGCCGAACAGGCGCCGGAGTGTGGCGACTGGGGGATTTTCACAGTAACTGCATTGCAGTGTTAATGGAAGCCAGCTTGTTGGCACTAATAAATGCACTGCACTGAGGAGAGGGAGATGTTGGATTTCAGGCAGTCGGCACACAGTTTACACTTTAGACTTATGTACATCGAGATTTAATGTTGCTCACTCAGCCAACACAAGGTAAATTATTGAAGAGTGAGTGCTGGTGGTACAAATTGCTCTCAAATTAAATTCTAGCAACTCTGTGTTCGAATGTGTTAAATAATTAACATCATGAGCTCATTAAAGTTGGATTCTATGCCGGGAAATTAGTTCCTTTTAATGTTTTATTTGAGGTGGGGGGGACGGGGGGACTGGGATTGTATTTAGTCACTGAACTCCACGATTAACTTTTTTCAAAAGCAAGGGTGTATCGATCTCGGAGGCTGAAGGAGTTTATAGAATCATAGAATCCCTACAGTGCAGAAGGAGGCCATTCGGCCCATCGAGTCTGCACCAACTCCCCAAAGTTAGGGGAGTCTAAAACTAGAGGGCATAGGTTTAAGGTGAGAGGGGAGAGATACAAAAGGGTCCAGAGGGGCAATTGTTTCACACAGCGGGTGGTGAGTGTCTAGAACGAGCTGTCAGAGGTAGTAGTAGAGGCGGGTACAATTTTATCTTTTAAAAAGCGTTTAGACAGTTACATGGGTAAGATGGGTATAGAGAGATATGGGCCAAATGTGGGCAATTGGGATGAGCTTAGCGGTTTAAAAAAAAGGATGCATGGACAAGTTGGGCCGAAGGGCCTGTTTCCATGATGTAAACCTCTGTGACAACAATCCCACCCAGGCCCTATCCCCATGCATTTACCCTAGCTAGTCCCCCTGACACTAAGGGGCAATTTAGCATGGCCAATCCACCTAACCCACACATCTTTGGACTGTAGGAGGAAACCGGAGCACCTGGAGGAAACCCACCCAGATATGGAGAGAATGCGCAGACTCCGCACAGACAGCAACCCAAGCTGGGAATTGAACCTGGGTCCCTGGCATTGTGAGGCAGCAGTGCTAACCACTGTGCCATCATGACGTTCCATTGAAACAGAGCGAGAGAGGATATGGGACATGGAGAGATTTGAAAAGGACATATTTTTGAGATTGAGGCCAAACTGGGACCCAGAGAACGTGGCGGAGCGCTGTGCGTGTTGGGGAGGAGCAGAGTTTCAGATCAGCTCCATTTTATGGAGGGCAGCAGGTGGCAGGCTGGCCATGGGTCAGGGTAACACTGGAAGCACTCAGCAAGTCTGGAGGTTGCCGGATGGGTGAAGGGGTTCAGCAGTAGATGGGCTGAGGTAGGGCCAGACACAGGCAAAGTTACATAGTCACACACGGGGAGACAAGCCCTGGAAGAATTGGGGGTTTTCGAAGCTGGGAAAGGGGGAAACAAGGGGGGGGGGGTGGGGTACATCAGGAGGGGAGCTAGAGGAAATGAGGCAGAAGCAATGAAAGACAGAGGGAAAGATGGAGGTCAGTGGTGGGTTGAAGGGTGCAGGGAAGGCCTCCAGGCTGCAGGAGGCAGTAGAGTTCACGGAGGGATTTGTAAAGGGCTATTTTAATTTGGTGAAATTGAGGAACGGGTTTAACAGGAGGTCAGTGAGGGTGAGAGTGATTATACAGCAGCGCTGCCTACAATGGGGAACAGAGTATCATAGAGTCATAGATTCTCTACAGTGCAGAAGGAGACCATTCAGCCCACCAAGTCTGCACCGACTCTCTGGCGGGCCCTGTCCCCGTAACCCCACGTATTTACCCCACTCATCCCTCTAACCTAAACATCTTTGGACACAAAGGAGCAATTTAGCATGGCCAATCCACCTAACCCACACATCTTTGGAGTGTGGGAGGAAACCGGAGCATCCGGAGGAAACCCACGCAGATATGGGGAGAATGTGTAAACTCCACACAAGCAGTGACCCGAGGCTGGAGTTGAATCCAGGTCCCTGGCACTGTGAGGCAGCAGTGCTAACCAGTGTGCCACCGTGCCGCCCAGGTAGGTGAAAATAGAACTCCTCTTGTTGTATTCAAACATCGGCACAGTGGGCGGGGCTTGCTGACCTCTCTCACCCCGAGACCGGAAAATCCCATCCGAGGTCAATGGACCTTTCCATGATCCGCCCCTCGCCCGCTACGATTCCTGTGGCGGGCAGAACAGGAAAATTTGCCCCAGTATGTTGGAGCAGCAGACACGGGCTCAGGCAGGGTGGCGAGTTCCTGATCTCAAGTTGGTCACCAAAGGGGCGACTGAACAGACATCTTTTCTCGTGGTAAGGAGAAAGCAGAGACTCGGTAGTTCGGAAGGTCAGTGTTCTGCAGGATTTGGTAGAGTTGATGCGGAAAAGGTGTTTCCAATTGTGTCTGAATCCAAAACTCAGGGTCTTAAAAGATAAGATGGATGCCAATAATGCAATTGGGAATTCAGGAGAAACCCCTTTAGACAAATGGAGAATGTGGAAATTGCTGCCAGAGGGAGGACCTGTGGCACCCACTATAAGTAAGTATACGCGGGAGGATGGAATAGAAATCATAGAATCATAGAAATCATAGAAACCCTACAGTGCAGAAGGAGGCCATTCAGCCCATCGAGTCTGCACCGACCACAATCCCACCCAGGCCCTACCCCCCACACATTTACCCGCTAATCCCTCTAACCTACGCATCCCAGGACTCTAAGGGGCAATTTTTAACCTGGCCAATCAACCTAACCCGCACATCTTTGGACTGTGGGAGGAAACCGGAGCACCCGGAGGAAACCCACGCAGACACGAGGAGAATGTGCAAACTCCACACAGACAGTGACCCGAGCCGGGAATCGAACCCGGGACCCTGAATAGAGCAGTGGTAAGCTACTTGCGGCCCAGTGGCGAGATGCAGCCTGTCAGGGTTCTGAGTACGCGCCACGAGATATTTTGTTCACTGTTGTCTGTGCGTAGAGTTACCACATTGTGCTGATTTCCATCTGCCTGGCTTCTTCCCCACCGGTGTGACTGAAGTGATTCGCATATAAATCAAGAAGAAGTGAAGTGAGGTGGGTGCTGATTGCCCACAACACGGTCTGTGAGAGCCGTGCGCTCCCTCTGTGTTCAATCAGCCGTAAAGATTTCTTTTCTTTTTACCGTCTGAAGTCGATGACAGTGCTATTAATAAATGAATGATGAAGCATTTGCTATAACTCGTTGTGAAATATTCGGCACATTTTAAATGCATTCAATCTTATTCAAGGTTAGTGAACGAGCCAGATTTCAATCTCGTGGCGCACTGAGATGAAGGAGGGCCACTCATGCGGCGCGCTCACGAGGTTGCCCATCGCTGGAATAGACGGATATGCTGGTGGGGGAGACCACGTAGGGGATGGAAGGAGCCTCATGTGCAGTATGAACTTTCTGATTCTGCGCTGTTAGGGTAGCTCGTGGCACTGCTGCCTCACGGTGCCCAGGACCCAGGTTCAATTCTGGCCTCGGGTGACTGTGCAGAGTTTGCACATTCTCACCATGTCTGCGTGGGTTTCTTTCGGGTGCTCCGGTTTCCTCCCACGGTCCACATTGTGCGAGTTAGGTTGATTGGCCGTGCTAAATTGGTCCTTAGTGTCAGGTAGATTACGTAGGGTTGTGGGGATAGGGCCTGGGTGGGATTGTTGTCGGTGCAGACTCGATGGGCCGAATCGCCTCTTTCTGCACTGTCGGGATTCTATGATTCAATGAAATTCTAAACAATTCTATGCAGAGGAGGTTGAAGGTGATGTGGAGTTTACCCAACCATTCTCACCAAAATACTATGTTTTTGAGACAGTCCAAGAAGCAAACCAACCTCCCATCCATTGACTCTGTCTACACTTCCCGCTGCCTCGGAAAAGCAGCCAGCATAATCATCCCAAACATTCTCTCTTCCACCTTCTCTCTTCCACCTTCTTCCGTCGGGTAAAAGATACAAAGTTCTGAGGTCACGTAACAACCGACTCAAGAACCGGGTGCTCCGGTTTCCTCCCACAGTCCGAAAGGTGTGCAGGTTAGGGTGAACCCACACAGACACGGGGAGAACATGCAGACTTCTTCCCTGCGGCCATCAGACCTTTGAATGAACCTACCTTATCTTAAGCTGATCTTTCTCTACACCCTATCTGTGACTGCAATGCTGCATTCTGCATCCTCTCCTTTACTCCTCCACTATGTACTCTGTGAACAGTATGCTTTGTCTGTATAGTGCGCAAGAAACAATACTGTTCACTGTATCCCAATATATGCGACAATAATAAATCAAATCAAATCAAATTGATTAGAATGATGCAGCAGGCCAATGGTTTGGTATCAACTGGGACTCAGTGAGAACATTCTCAGGACATTGTGCCTTCGATTCCCGCTTACAAAGCTGGAGCAGAAAATCTGGGCCAGTATTCGGAAGGCGGCACTGAGGCAGTGCCGCTTTGTTGGGGGTACACCATTCGGGTGAGACAGTAAAGCAAAGCCCTGTCTGCTTTCTCAAGCGGACATCAAAAATCCCACGGCACTGTTTGATGAAGAGGAGGGGAAATCCCTGTTATCCACGGCCAATATTTACCCTAAAGCAAGCACTGGGTACCTGGCCCCAAAGAGATAGGAAATAGGAGCAGATCAGGGGTATACCAACACTGCCATTCAATAAAATACTGGAGAAACATCTGGATCAACTCCACTTTCCCACACTGTCCCCATATCCCGCGATTCTCTTGGTGTCCAGAAATCTATTGTTCAGGGATGTGAATATATTCAATGAAGGAGCATCCACAGCCCTCTGGCATACAGAATTCCAAAGATTCACAACCCTCCCAGTGAAGAAATTTCACCGCATCTCAGTCCTAAGTGGTCGACCCCTCACCCTGAGACAATGTCTCCCCTCCCAGCCAAACCCCACCCTCCACCCCCACCACCACCCCCCCCAACACATTCTCGACTTTCCAATCCAGGGCAGCAGCCTCTCAAACTGCGTCAAGCCTCTTAAAAATGTGATACACGGCAATGAGTTGATCTTTCATGTTTATTTATCAATGTCACAAGTAGGCTTACATTAACACTGCAATGAAGTTACTGTGAAAATCCCCTGGTTGCCACACTCTGGCGCCTGTTCGGGTACACTGAGGGAGAATTTAGCATGGCCAATGCACCCTAACCTGCACGTCTTTCAGACTGTGGGAGGAAACCGGAGCACCCGGAGGAAACCCACACAGACACGGGGAGAACGTGCAGACTCCACACAGACAGTGACCCAAGCCGGGAATCGAACCGAGGTCCCTGGCGCTGTGAGGCAGCAGTGCTAACCAGTGTGCCACCGTGCCGCCCCGTATTGTGGGATCTTGCTGTGCACAGATTGGCTGCCGCATTCCCTGCATTGTACCACAGGCTGTGCTTCGCAGCTGCTCAATTATCCATTCTACACCGAAGGTTCTGAAAGATGCTCTCTTCCCCTGCTACCCCCCCCCCCCCCCCCCACCCCCAATCCTGAAACAGTTTGCGGGGGTCCTTTCATGCAGTGAAGTCTCTGCAGACTGAGCCTCGTGTTAAAGGCTGGGAGGGAGTGAGCAAAAACAGAAACAAGAGGCACAGGACAGAGACAGAGAGAAAGGCATGATGAAGAGGGACAGTTTGAGAAAGGCATGATGAAGAGGGACAGTTTGAGAAAGGCATGATGAAGAGGAATAGAAACAGAAAGAACCGCAGGGAGAATTCCAACTAACGTCAAGCAAATTACATTTGGTTTGTGAGGGTCAGGGAGCCAATGGTGTGTGTGAGAGAAAGAGAGAGAGAGATACGTAAGGATAGAGGGAGGGAGAGACAAGGGGAGGTAGAGAGATATACAAGGATACAGGGAGTGAGAGAGACAGGGGAGAAAGATACTCAAGGATAGAGGGAGTGAGAGAGACAGGGGAGAAAGATACTCAAGGATAGAGGGAGAGAGAAACAGGGAGAGGGAGAGAGATATACATGGGTACAGGGAGTGATTCGGGGGAGAAAGATATACAAGGATAGAGGGAGAGAGGAACAGGAAGAGAGATGCACAAAGACAGAGGAAGAGAGAAATGGAGAGAGAGTAGGAGAGAGAGAGAGACAGATTTACAAGGACAGAGGGAGAGAGACAAGGAGAGAGAGAGATACAAAGACAGAGGGAGACAGAAACAGGGAGAGGGAGGGGGAGCGAGAGTTACAAAGACAGACCGACAGAGAAATGGGAAGGGAGAGAGAGAGAGATAAACAGATGGTGAGAGAGAAAAGCACACATCTATAAAGAGACAGACTGAGTGAATACGAGAACATATAGCAAAATTTGCCAAGCTACCTATTTTGCTTTGGATTAAGATCCTCACAGGCTGGCCCAACTGATTACAATAGCCATTAGCAACAGGATTAAGCTACTGCCTGTGTAATTAAATGATTCATTCGGGGTCCATCTAATGTCTTGCTGGCTTACCTACTAAATCCATTTGTTGCTTCATATGAAAGCGATCTGGCATTAGAATTAGTCGCGACCTATATTAACATTTAGTTAACAGCTGACACAGACCCTTCATTAAAGGGAGAATTGAATCGGGACGGATATCAGTGGGTTCATGGAATTCTCCCTCCCGCTCCCAATGGACACAGCTATCCCAGATGGGATTCATTCCTTATTCCAAAACTTGCAGTTTTAAACCCAGCCGCAGCCTCAGTTAACTCAAATGTATTTCATTGTTTCTCCAGGAACTTGAATCTTCTAGTGCAGTACTGTAAGGGTGCCATCTTCCTCATGAGGCTTTAAACCAAGGCCACGTCTACCTTCTCGGTCACAAGTAAAAGATCCCATGACACAAGTTCAAAGAGCAGCAGGGGAGTCACCCCCGTGTCCCGGCCAATGTTCATCCCTCAATCAACATCATAGGAACAGATTCCCTGCTCAATATTACATTGGTGATTGCGGGAGCTTGCTGTGTACAAACAAGCTGCCACATTTCCTGCATTCTCACAACGACTACACTTCAAAATTACTTCATCGTTTAGTGATATGCAAAGCCCACCAACGCCTCAACTTTCTCAGGAGGCGAAGGAAGTTCGGCATGTCCATTACGACTCTCACCAATTTTTACAAATGCACCATAGAAAGCATTCTTTCTGGTTGTATCACAGCTTTGTATGGCTCCTGCTCTGTCCAAGACCTCAGGAAACTACAAAGAGTCGTGAATGTAGCCCAATCCATCACTCAAACCAGCCTCCCATCCATTGACTCTGTCTACACTTCCCTCTGCCTCAGCAAAGCAGCAGCATAATCAAGGACCCCACGCACCCCGGACATTCTCTCTTCCACCTTCTTCCATTGGGAAAAGATACAAAAGTCTGAGGACACGTACCAACCGATTCAAGAACAGCTTCTTCCCTGCTGCTGTCAGACTTTTGAATGGACCTACCTTATATTAAGTTGATCTTTCTCTACATCCTAGATATGACTGTAACACTACATTCTGCACTCTCTCCTTTCCTTCTCTCCTGTGTACTCTATGAATGGTATGATTTGTCTGTATAGCGCGCAAGAAACTTTTCACTGTATCCCAATACATGTGACAATAATAAATCAAATCAAAATCATTGACTGTAAAACACTTTGTGATGTCCTGAGGTTGTGGAAAATACCATAGAAAGTCTCTCTCTCTCTTCCACTCTGTCTTTCACTGCCACTCTTTCACTCTCTCTCACTCTCTCCCTCTTTCACTCTCTCTCTCTTTCACTCTCCCTTTCTCCTCCTGTAAAAACCATCACACGAGTGAGTGAGTGACACTCTATCTAACCTACCAAACTGTCCCAGTCTCCAGGTAGCTGGTGTCACGATGCTGCCTCCGATCCAGAAGAAGTCCTCGGCGAGACGGTAAATGGAGGATTGATGCCGAGTTACTGGCCGATGGGTTTTGGTGAAATTCATCTTCGAAACTTCCCAGATTTCCCTCAGTCCCTACCTCGCTCTGAATAGAGATGCTCAAATACAAAAGTGCAAAATTTTCTATTCCTGATCTTATTCAGTGATTCTGGCCTGAGTTCCTGATATTCCTGATCTTACTCAGTAATTCCTGCCTGAATTCCCTGTATTCCTGATCTTATTCAATGATTCCCGCCTGAATTCATGACATTCCTGATCTTATTCAGTAATTCCCACCTGAATTCCTGGTCTTACCCGGTGATTCTGGCCTGAATTCCCTGCATTCCTGATCTTACTCAGTAATTCCAGCCTGAATTCCCTATATCCCTGATCTTACTCAGAGATTCCCGCCTGGTCTCCCTGCAATCCTGAAATTCCTCGTGGGGAGCGCTTCCATTAGGACCACCAACCCATCGCATCTTCCGTCCCTCCGTTACTGCCTCCTCGATCCGTGCTCATCCCTGACCATTTAATCCGGTTCGCTCCTGGACAGGAATACTCCCCGAACTCTTTTCAAACTCTGTCTCCCTCTGGACGATCCTTGCAGGGCAGCTTCCGGGCTGAAGTGTCCGAGAGGGAACTCGCTGGATGGGCTTGGCTGGTTTAAAAAGCCTCGGCCGGGGAATTTGGAGCGGAAGCAGCCCCGTGGTGGACGTGTGTGTGCGTCTGGGATCCCTCAGATCACAGTCGCTTTCCTCTGTGACTTGCGCTGACGACACAGACGCTAACCGCGGGGACACATGTCCTGAAGAAGGGACCAAATCAGCTTCAGCCTGTAATCCAAAGCTGTCGACTGGCACAGAGGTAATGGTTTCTATGCCGCAGCAGTTTGAGCTCCATTAGGCGAGTGGGAAAGAAGCAGGATTATCCGCTCTCTAAGAACCCCCCCCTCCCTCTCCCAACCAGCACCATTCGAAATCAAAGACAGCTCTCATTCATGAACCATATGGCTCCAGAACAGCCAGAACTCTCTCCCGGCCCATCGACAAACCCCGGTGTCAACGGGGCAGAATCGGGATCTTGTCTCTTCTCTCGGTGTCTGCACGCACAGTTAACAAGAGGCACACTCAGGTAATCCCTTGTCTAATCCCCCTGGGAACGCAGTGACAGGAACAGATAATCTACTGACCCGTCCTCCCCTCCGTTGTCCCCCGCCCTTCCCCGATCCTTCCCCCCCCCCCACCCCCTTCACCCTGCTCCTCGCAGCAGCTTTCAAGCGCCTGGGCATGCTCACAGTGCTGGCTCTTTAATATTTTAAAATGAAGACATTCACTTCCTGGGCATCGGGCAGCGCACAGATCGAATTGCAGTCGCTTTGATGCCAGGTTCAAAGCGTGCCAGCTTCACAATCTCCCGCTCACTGGTTACTTTGATCAATTGTGGAGGGCCGTATATGGACACATGCACAGAATGACCAGTAAAAGATCCTGCAAAAATAGCCCACAATAATATCCCATAATTACCGGCATCTGAAGTAATCCTGCAATCTCCTGTGACAATACCCCAGAAAAATAAATTCCCTTCAACGTTACCCAATAATAAAGCCCATAACCAAAGCCTGGGGTAATACCGGTATCAATACTCCATAATAGCTTCTCAAGGGCAATCAGGTATATTAGGTGGGCGGCACGGTGGCACAGTGGTTAGCACTGCTGTCTCGCAGCGCCAGGGACCCGGGTTCGATTCCCGGCTTGGGTCACTGTCTGTGTGGACTCTGCATGTTCTCCCCGTGTCTGCGTGGGTTTCGTCCGGGTGCTCCGGTTTCCTCACACACTCCAAAAGACGTGCTGGTTGTGGTACATTGGCCATGCTAAATTCTCCCTCGGTGTACCTGAACAGGCGCCGGAATGTGGTGACTGGGGGATTTTCACAGTGACTTCATTCCAGCGTTAATGTAAGCTGACTTGTGACACTAATAGATAAATAAATAAATGATAATAATATGATACAAATATGCAAATTAGAAGCAGGAGCTGGCCATTCAGCCCCTCGAGCCTGCTCCGCCATTCAATAAGATCATATCTGATTCTGAATGTAACCTCAGCCCCACAATCCTGTTTACCCCTGATAACCTTTCACCCTCTTCTTGATCAACAATTTCTCTAGCTCTGCCTTAAGAATATTCAAAGACTCTGCTTTCCACTGGCTTTGGGAGAACAGAGTTCCAGAGACTCAGCTCCCTCTCTGAGAAAATAATCTCCACATCTCCATTTTAAATGAGCGACTCCTCGGGTGAGATTCTCCAGCCTCCCAGCTGTGGGAATTCCCATTGACATCACCCCATGCCGGCGGGAAAACCGCAGGCCAGGGTGCACTGTCAGCGGGACTGGAGAATCCCGCTGGAGTGAACGACCGGAGAATTCCGAACCTTATTTTTGAACAGCGACCCCTAGTTAGAGATTCTCTGACAAAAGGAAACATCCTCTCCACATTCACCCTGTCAATACCCCTCAGGATCTTAAAGGTTTTGATCAAGTCGCCTCTTACTCTTCTAAACTCCAGCAGACACAAGCCCAGTCTGCCCAACCCTTCCTCAAGAGACAGCCCACCCATTCCTGGCATTACTCTGGCAAACCTTCTCTGAACTGCTTCCAAAGCATTTACATCTTCCCTTAAATAAGGAGACCAATACTGTACACAGTACTCCAGGAGTACACAGTACTCCAGATGTACACAGTACTCCAGATGTACACAGTACTCTAGGAGTACACAGTACTCCAGATGTACACAGTACTCTAGGAGTACACAGTACTCCAGATGAACACAGTACGCTAGGAGTACACAGTACTCCAGATGAACACAGTACGCTAGGAGTACACAGTACTCCAGATGAACACAGTACGCTAGGAGTACACAGTACTCCAGATGAACACAGTACGCTAAGAGTACACAGTACTCCAGATGAACACAGTACGCTAGGAGTACACAGTACTCCAGATGTGATTTCACCAATGCTCTATTATAACTGGATGAAGCATGATCTCTCTACTTTTGAAATAATTCCCCTAATTTATCTAATTACTTGCAGTACCTGCATACTAACGTTTTGTGATTCATGCCCTGGGACACCCAGATCCCTCTGCATCTCAGAGCTTTGCAATCTCTCACCATTTAGATAATATGTATAAAGTCAATGCATAACGAAACCCTATTCAACACCCTAGCACACCACTCATTCCTTTCCTCCTTCCCTGAAGAGAGACAGTGGGATGTGTGTGTGTTAATGGTGAAAGGGTGATAGACCCCTGTCTCAATTCAGAGGGTTCAGAGGTCTCAAAAGGCGCTATGACAAATGCAAGTTGTTGTTGTATAAATGCAATTTTTTTTTTTCCCCCCCCCCTCCTTCTCACTCCCAAGTCGTCGAATCGGTGAGAATGAAAATAGTCCGACCCGTCTCCGTAACAGAGCCCCAGCTGGTGTGACTGTGGAGACGGATCTGGCTTAGGAAGAAAGGATTGTCTCTAAGGCGATTACTGTGACAGAGAGCCGAAATACAAGTGACACGTGTAGACAGTGCCGGGGTGGCGGGTGGAGACACACAGTGGAAGGGACAAAACCACTGTCAGCATTTTCTCATCAGAGGCAATTGCTGAGTCCTCGAGTACAGAGGGAGGGGCTGGGGAAATCACACTGATACAGAGGGAGGGGCTGGGGAAATCACACTGATACAGAGGAAGGGGCTGGGGAAATCACACTGATACAGAGGAAGGGGCTGGGGAAATCACACTGATACAGAGGGAGGGGCTGGGGAAATCACACTGATACAGAGGAAGGGGCTGGGGAAATCACACTGATACAGAGGAAGGGGCTGGGGAAATCACACTGATACAGAGGGAGGGGCTGGGGAAATCACACTGATACAGAGGAAGGGGCTGGGGAAATCACACTGATACAGAGGGAGGGGCTGGGGAAATCACACTGATACAGAGGGAGGGGCTGGGGAAATCACACTGATACAGAGGAAGGGGCTGGGGAAATCACACTGATACAGAGGAAGGGGCTGGGGAAATCACACTGATACAGAGGGAGGGGCTGGGGAAATCACACTGATACAGAGGAAGGGGCTGGGGAAATCACACTGATACAGAGGGAGGGGCTGGGGAAATCACACTGAGCTCGCACAGAGTTTATCCAGACATTTCCATCACCCAGTGGGACAGATGTCAGCCAGGTGCCAGGCCGGGCTGGCAGGGAAACAACATGAACAACTCCGTCATTAACCCGTGCAACACAATTCCCATCATTTCACTGGCCCCTCATCCCCATCCCCTCATCCCCATCCCCTCATCCCAGCCTCCAATCGCTCCCTCTAACCTCAGGCTTCCCGCAGAACCTGTCCTGTTTCTCTGAGATTTCTGCTCTTGTTCCTTTCCAGATTCGAATTTACAGACTGCACCCTTCCCCACCGGCCTCGGACACACAACTGGGACACGGATCACCCTTCCCCAAAACCCCCACCCCCCCCCACTGCACCCCCCCCCCCCCACACACACACACTGCACCCCCCCCCCCACACACACGGCACCCCCCACACACACACTGCACCCCCCCCCACACACACTGCACCCCCCACCACACACACTGCACCCCCCCCACACACACTGCACCCCCCCCCACACACACACACTGCACCCCCCACCACACACACACACACTGCACCCCCCCCACACACACTGCACCCCCCACCACACACACACACACTGCACCCCCCCACACACACTGCACCCCCCCCCACACACACGGCACCCCCCCCCCACACACACACTGCACCCCCCCCACACACACTGCACCCCCCCACACACACACTGCACCCCCCCCACACACACTGCACCCCCCACCACACACACACTGCACCCCCCCCCACACACACTGCACCCCCCCCCACACACACTGCA